>NC_042977.1:41920482-42020540 GCF_901001165.1 Salmo trutta
GAAAGAGAGAGGGAGAACGAGAGAGAGAACAAGAGAGAGAGAGAGAAAGAGAGAGAAAGAGAGAGAGGGAAAGAGGGAGAGAGTGAGAAAGAACGCTGAGAGAGAGAGAGCGAGAGAGAGAAAGAGATGGAGAGAGAGATTATAAACATGAATGTTGTTAAAGGTCCAGTGCAGTCAAACATGTTTTCTTGTTTTCTTATTTTCACACTATAAGGTTAAAATAATACTGTGAAACTGAAAATTATGATAATGCCTTTTTAGAGTAAGAGCTGTTTGAAAAGACCGCCTGAAATCCAACCTGTTTTGGTGGGGTGGATGGTATCACTAGGCGGTAAATCAGTTAATAAACCAATAAGAAACAGAGTTACAAACCTCTCTGCCAATCACAGCTAGTTTTCAGTTTTCCCCTCCCCACTCAGACAACTCCCAGACAGTCCAAGCTAAATTCTTGCTTGAGAAATGTTTCTTTGCTAAGAAGCTATTTTTGTTTCTTTGTGACCATTTTAATTGAAAACAATGACAGTAAGTTACTTAACTGTTACCCAGAAATGATTTGATGTTGAGATAAAAACGGCTGCATTGGACCTTTAACTTGGGTGTGCATTCATGATGAAGTCATAGTTGACATGTTGCTAATACAAGTCTATACAAGTCCCCCATGAAGTAGTGTTGATAGAACAGGAGTTCGTGCTAGGAGATAGTCTGTGATTACTAGGATATATAATGTGTTCTCCAACCTTAAGTGTTTGTAATAGTTTGCTGTCACATAGTTGTTAAACCCTGAAGGCTAAAACAATGAGTTCAGGACAATTCAGAGAAAGGGTGAGGCACACGCACGGTTACCTCGTGGATGGGAAAGGTCAAGTAGTGGTGAAAAAGTCAACTTGAGGGTAACGTTGCAGTCGTAAATACAATGATCCATTGATGATCAGTCCCTAACTGAGAAAGACTGAAAACAGACATCCCAACCGATTCCCAGGGCATTTTCTCTCACACACACTTCCTGTTTTCCCCTATAGCAAACTACGGTGGCCAGGGCCTGTCAAAATAGGCTGTCTAATATCACATCACTAATTAGCTGTGAGAAAAAGGAAGATCAGTGATGTTATTCTTGCCTAATCAGAAATACACTCACTGGCTGACACTATGCCATGTCATATTAAATAGCCTGTAACTAGATGCCCCAGTCACATTAGTGGATAAAGTGCCCAGTACGTGCCAGTGACAGGTGTCTGTCTGTCTGTCTGTCTGTCTGTCTGTCTGTCTGTCTGTCTGTCTGTCTGTCTGTCTGTCTGTCTGTCTGTCTGTCTGTCTGTCTGTCTGTCTGTCTGTCTGTCTGTCTGTCTGTCTGTCTGTCTGTCTGTCTGTCTGTCTGTCTGTCTGTCTGTCTGTCTGTCTGTCTGCCTGCCTGCCTGCCTGCCTGCCTGCCTGCCTGCCTGCCTGCCTGCCTGCCTGCCTGCCTGCCTGCATGTCTGTCTCACACTATTTCTCTCTATCATTCTCTCTGCACTCCCTCTCTTACATCGGCGACAGAAGTGACCTTGTCCCCAGATACGTGTTCACGTTCCCAGCAGACCAGATCAATGTAGCATCAGAAGACTGAAAGAGAGAGAATACAATGTCTCAATGCTTTTCCCTCTCTGTTATTCTTCCATTTCTCAATGCTTTTCCCTCTCTGTTATTCTTCCATTTCTCAATGCTTTTCCCTCTCTGTTATTCTTCCATTTCTCAATGCTTTTCCCTTTTAAAACCTTCTGACAAAATACTTTAATCTAAATGTAGTTTAGTAGTAATAGTATTTATTAAATAATGAGTTTCAGTAGTCACTTATTACTTAACGTATTTCAGTGTTTGCTTCACTGCAGGACAACCTTAAATCCATCAGAATTAAGAGACATTTTGAGCATTAAAGCCTATAATCAGGTCAGAAAACAAAATGGACTCTAAAATACTGCAGGCAATAGGTTATATAAGTAGTAAATTATAATAACTTCAATCTAATCTCAACCACTTTAAGTCAGAGTAGCATTAGCGATGAAGGCCAGGCAATGTTTCAACCTCACCAATATGATAGGCATATCACAGTTATTATTCCCATGGTTATTACAGAGCATGTTTTAAATAACAGAATTAAGATGGGGATTACAATATCATGTTACAATATTTATGTCATGTCACCATGTGACGATACACTGGTTATTAAAGAAACATGATCACATAATCCATGCTATGAATATAAAAACAGGATTAGGCATGGTGGGTGGGAGGGTTAGGAGCCCCCCATCTTTTGTACCCCCTCAAAAAGCCAAGATGGCTGCCAGCGCAGTGTCACCAGACCCGATAATATTAGGAAAGCCCTGGGAAAGCCCTATTCACACCAGCCATAATCCCATTACTGAAACCACGCTCCATCACTTCTCTACAACACCACCCTGTAATTAGTTTATTTATATAAAGGAGGGACATGTAGCTACAGTATAATGTTTCTATAATCTATCAGTCTCCACATTCCAGCAGCACTTTCCAAAATTACAATTCATTCTAACTTTTTAAAATAACTCGCCTGGAGATGCTGACTTTGCAGGTGTTGTGTAAGTGCATTATTCTCAGAATCCTAAAATCCACCGTTCCTGGTTTTATCACGGTACATTGTCATTTATAATCCATACACATCCATCCATCAGAATTAGGCCTTGAAGAGAAGAGACGTTACAGTCAGCCAGCTGTGGGAGTCCATCAACTCAACAACAACAGCTATCGACCGTGCAGACCCTGCAATAACATAACAACCCCTAAGAGTCCCAGGGTAGGAGGTAGGCAACATCAATAATACATGACATTACAGTCGTATCTCCTGTAGTGTTGGGCTTGGGGAAGCCCCCGCGGTTAATTCAGCCTAACGTTGATTAAACTTAATGCATCATCCTCCATGCTGGTGATACATTACTAATGGCATGGTGCAGATGAGTGACTTGCCAACCAGCGCAGGTCATTCCGGGCTACAACACGGTCACTTTTTAGAGCATCAAACAAGCTGAGGCCTCCGCTCAGCACCAATCAGAGTCAAGAGGGGTGTGGGGCAGGCGGGCGGGGGTAAAGGTGATGTAATTGGATAGGGGATAGGGAATAAGGGTAACAGGAGAGTTAACAGGGGTGAGGAGGTACACATTGAGATCCTTCCCATAATCTTCAAATGAAATGTTATTGGTCACCTACACATGGTTAGCAGATGTTATTGGTCACCTACACATGGTTAGCAGATGTTATTGGTCACCTACACATGGTTAGCAGATGTTATTGGTCACCTACACATGGTTAGCAGATGTTAATGCGAGTGCAGCGAAATGCTTGTGCTTCTAGTTCCCGACAGTCCAGTAATATCTAACAATTCCACAACAAATACCTAATACACACAAATCTAAGTAAGGAATGGAATAATAATATATAAATATGTGGATGAGCAATGTCAGTGGGGCATAGGCTAAGATGCAATAGATAGTATAGAATAGAATGACAGTATAGAATAGATAGTATAGATATAATAGAATAAATAGATAGTATAGAATAGATATAATAGAATAGATAGTATAGAATGATAGAATAGAATTATAGTATAGAATAGATAGTATAGAATGATAGAATAGAATTATAGTATAGATAGAATAGGTAGTATAGAATAGATAGTGTAGAATAGATAGAATAGATAGTATAGAATGATAGAATAGATAGTATAGAATAGGTAGTATAGAATACAGTATCTTGTCAGGTTGGAGTGAGCAGAGCATCCTGATACATTTCAATGTCATGTCTTCAATCGTATCCATTATAAAACTCTATGGCATTGTAATAGTTATTTAAACACCCAAAAATACAACTGATTTAATTGGATAGGTCAAATGTTTTGAGGTGGCAGCTTGGTAGCCTGAAGGTTAGATAGACTGGCCAGTAACCAGAGGGTTGCCGGTTAACCGGAAGCTGAGCCGGGGTTGTGTCCATATTCCAATCTATTCTGTAAACCCTAAATCCATTAGTACAAATCTGCAGGCCTCAATCCAGAATAAACGGGAAAGATCTGCACCATATAATTCCATGAAAATAGATTCAGGCTTGAACTATCCCTCCAATGCATCATGACGACAGCTAGCACCACAGCTATAATAGATAGGGGATCAGAGGTGAATGGGTCTATCTGGGGAGATAACCAGGGAAGGGGGACCAGGCAACAGCCACAGCGCCACTTAGGTCTAAAAACAATCTCTCCATACACCCCAGGATCCACCACCATCGCCTAGCAACCGGCGAACTCCACACAGAACCTACTGCATTTCCCGGACTGGCTAGTCCCGCCAGGCATAATTATATCTCTCTCTTTAGCCAATCACATTGCGCCATGCACCATAAATAACACACGACTCCTCTTCTGAGCCCAAACGTCAACAAACACTTTCTCCAGTCAACAGAGAGAAGAGGAGGAGAAGGGAGAGGAGAGAAAGAGAGACAAGAAAAACAGATAGCCTATGATTACTGCATCATAATGATGCAGAGGCGATGATAAGTAGGGGTGAGGCCTGAAAAACATTGGCAGTAGAAACTAAAGTCCATGCTAGCATAATGGCTTTATACTGTAAGTCATTATTTGAAAACACAAATGCATAAAGATGAGCCAACATACATTTTCAGGGTTTCAAAACATTCACAGTGTCACGCGAAGCGGAACAGGTGAACCCAAGAGCAGACTCAGACGAGGAGACTGGGATGAAGTAACCAGGTATTTATTGAAACATGGGGGGAAGATTGAGTGCAGGCCAGGGGAAGCTCGGGCGGGTTGCTGGAAATCAGATGCAGAGGCTGAGGCTGGAGCGAGAGGTGTGGGGACAGGGTAAGCAGGTCCGGAGGGGAATCCAAGGTAGTGTAGAGTGGGGAATCCAGGACAGAGTAGCAGGACTGACAAGAAGTCGGACTGGAGACAGGGACCAGAGTCAGCAGAACTGTAGCGGAGAGGAAAACAGCGTCAGGCAAGGGAAAACAGACACAACAGGAACAAACGGTTATAAACATGGACTGACTGTGCAGAGATTACGATCTGGCAGTGTGGAAGTGGCAGGACTGAGTATTTGTAGAGGTCTTGATTATGGAACAGGTTGCAGCTGGTAGGGATTTGCTCTGACTCCAGCACACCTGTCTCCGCCCACACAATCTCTCACACACACACACACGCACACACACACACACACACACACACACACACACACACACACACACACACACACACACACACACACACACACACACACAGAGAGAGAGAGAGGGAAAGGGAAAAAGCACTGGGGGAGTGGCGGCAGGTCAAGGAGACACCGGATGAGCACTAGAGGGCGTGGCAGGAGGAGATGTGACACACTGGCGGCGATTAGAAAACAGCTTATGAGGCCTTGAAACCATGACAACAATGCTTTATAGTTAATGGTTTTCATTGGCAGTAGAATTGCCTTATATGCCAGATCTGCTATGTATCAAATGTTCTGAGAAATGATCCCTCGACCCTTTGGGAACTATCTTTAGATTTTACGATCGATATTGAATTTCCACCCCAAGACATTTTCATCAGAGTGATCTACGGTGTCACTGTTGACAAGGCAAGAAGTTACGGCCACAATTACTATCACTTCACAACATCACATGGTTAAAGCTTGAGTTGCTGGAGACATTTATTGCTGGAGAAATATTTAGCTAAAGATGTTGTCTGGGTGCTGAAAGATAAGAGTTAGTGAAGTGTACAGGTATATGTGTAATAATGTGTAATGTGTAATAATGCCTTTCCAAAGATTCCAAAGCCCAGCTTATCATTTCAGGGCGTTGGCATCTCAATACGTCATCTGACCACTGTTTTTCCTGTGCACATTTCCGAAGTGAATCCATTTTTAGGCTACAGTCTAGGCCGCAACGTTCTTCAGTACTGAACCTGGAGATCCATTGGGCGTGCAGGCTTTTGTTCCAACATTACACTAACATCCCTCAAATCAACTAATCATAAAGCCCTTGATTAGTTCAATCTGATTAGTTCAATCTGATTAGTTAAATCTGATTGATTAGTGTTGGGTTGGAGCAAAAACCTGCAGGCCTACCAGGAATTAAGTTCACTGATCTAGGCACTAGGGTCATTACATTCTTGATGCAGCCATAACATTACGTTACAGTACACACGTGACACTGACGTCACATGATCCTGTAGCTACAGCAGCCACACTGAAATACCTGTGAGTGATCGGGAGGAGGGATGGTGACTGGTGTGATCAGTGATCATGAGGAGGGATGGTGACTGGTGTGATCAGTGATCAGGAGGAGGGATGGTGACTGGTGTGATCAGTGATCAGGAGGAGGGATGGTGACTGGTGTGATAAGTGATCAGGAGGCGGGATGGTGACTGGTGTGATCAGGAGGAGGGATGGTGACTGGTGTGATCAGTGATCAGGAGGAGGGATGGTGACTGGTGTGATCAGTGATCATGAGGAGGGATGGTGACTGGTGTGATCAGTGATCATGAGGAGGGATGGTGACTGGTGGTGATGACTGGTGTGATCAGTGATCATGAGGAGGGATGGTGACTGGTGTGATCAGTGATCATGAGGAGGGATGGTGACTGGTGTGATCAGTGATCAGGAGGAGGGATGGTGACTGGTGTGATCAGTGATCAGGAGGAGGGATGGTGACTGGTGTGATCAGTGATCATGAGGAGGGATGGTGACTGGTGTGATCAGTGATCGGGAGGAGGGATGGTGACTGGTGTGATCAGTGATCGGGAGGACGGATGGTGACTGGTGTGATCAGTGATCGGGAGGAGGGATGGTGACTGGTGTGATCAGTGATCATGAGGAGGGATGGTGACTGGTGTGATCAGTGATCGGGAGGAGGGATGGTGACTGGTGTGATCAGTGATCGGGAGGACGGATGGTGACTGGTGTGATCAGTGATCGGGAGGACGGATGGTGACTGGTGTGATCAGTGATCGGGAGGAGGGATGGTGACTGGTGTGATCAGTGATCATGAGGAGGGATGGTGACTGGTGTGATCAGTGATCATGAGGACGGATGGTGACTGGTGTGATCAGTGATCATGAGGAGGGATGGTGACTGGTGTGATCAGTGATCATGAGGAGGGATGGTGACTGGTGTGATCAGTGATCGGGAGGAGGGATGGTGACTGGTGTGATCAGTGATCGGGAGGAGGGATGGTGACTGGTGTGATCAGTGATCGGGAGGGCGGATGGTGACTGGTGTGATCAGTGATCGGGAGGAGGGATGGTGACTGGTGTGATCAGTGATCGGGAGGAGGGATGGTGACTGGTGTGATCAGTGATCAGGAGGAGGGATGGTGACTGGTGTGACCAGTGATCAGGAGGAGGGATGGTGACCGGTGTGGTCAGTGATCAGGAGGAGGGATGGTGACCGGTGTGATCAGTGATCAGGAGGAGGGATGGTGACCGGTGTGATCAGTGATCATGAGGAGGGATGGTGACCGGTGTGATCAGTGATCATGAGGAGGGATGGTGACCGGTGTGATCAGTGATCATGAGGAGGGATGGTGACCGGTGTGATCAGTGATCATGAGGAGGGATGGTGACCGGTGTGATCAGTGATCATGAGGAGGGATGGTGACTGGTGTGATCAGTGATCATGAGGAGGGATGGTGACTGGTGTGATCAGTGATCATGAGGAGGGATGGTGACTGGTGTGATCAGTGATCATGAGGAGGGATGGTGACTGGTGTGATCAGTGATCAGGAGGAGGGATGGTGACTGGCGTGATCAGTGATCAGGAGGAGGGATGGTGACTGGTGTGATCAGTGATCAGGAGGAGGGGTGGTGACTGGTGTGATCAGTGATCAGGAGGAGGGATGGTGACTGGTGTGATCAGTGATCATGAGGAGGGATGGTGACCGGTGTGATCAGTGATCATGAGGAGGTATGGTGACTGGTGTGATCAGTGATCATGAGGAGGGATGGTGACCGGTGTGATCAGTGATCAGGAGGAGGGATGGTGACCGGTGTGATCAGTGATCATGAGGAGGGATGGTGACTGGTGTGATCAGTGATCGGGAGGAGGGATGGTGACTGGTGTGATCAGTGATCATGAGGAGGGATGGTGACTGGTGTGATCAGTGATCATGAGGAGGGATGGTGACTGGTGTGATCAGTGATCAGGAGGAGGGATGGTGACTGGTGTGATCAGTGATCGGGAGGAGGGATGGTGACTGGTGTGATCAGTGATCATGAGGAGGGATGGTGACTGGTGTGATCAGTGATCGGGAGGAGGGATGGTGACTGGTGTGATCAGTGATCAGGAGGAGGGATGGTGACTGGTGTGATCAGTGATCAGGAGGAGGGATGGTGACTGGTGTGGTCAGTGATCAGGAGGAGGGATGGTGACCGGTGTGATCAGTGATCAGGAGGAGGGATGGTGACTGGTGTGATCAGTGATCAGGAGGAGGGATGGTGACTGGTGTGATCAGTGAGATGCCGTTTGGCAGTTATCAGATAATAAAAGGGAAAGGGGGATAACTAGTCATTTGTACAACTGAATGCATTCAACAGAAAAGTTGTCTTTCGGATTTAACCCTCTGAATCAGAGAGGTGCAGGGGGCTTCCTTAACCGACATCCATGTGATCGGCACCCGGAGAACAGTTGTTGTTTGGGGTCAACTGCCTTTCTCAGGAGAAGAATGACATATTTTTACTTTATTGGCTGAAGGATTAGATCTAGCAACCTTTCGGTTACTGGCCCAATGCTCCTACCCGTCGCTTGTCCTACATATCTCTGCTGCCTTACTCCTCCCTCTCTCTTTCATTGGGCCGCTCACACACCGGGAGGTGCCACTTTCTGGACCCCAATGGGATGTTACTCTGACTCAAACCACGCCTGTCACTTTGTTCTGTTGATGTTATTCTGTTCTGAGCCCCAACCCGTTGCTATAGAAGGCATGGTAATGGATCGGCCCGTTGCTATAGAAGGCATGGTAATGGATCGGCCCGTTGCTATAGAAGGCATGGTAATGGATCGGCCCGTTGCTATAGAAGGCATGGTAATGGATCGGCCCATTGCTATAGAAGGCATGGTAATGGATCGGCCCGTTGCTATAGAAGGCATGGTAATGGATCGGCCCGTTGCTATAGAAGGCATGGTAATGGATCGGCCCGTTGCTATAGAAGGCATGGTAATGGATCGGCCCGTTGCTATAGAAGGCATGGTAATGGATCGGCCCGTTGCTATAGAAGGCATGGTAATGGATCGGCCCGTTGCTATAGAAGGCATGGTAATGGATCGGCCCGTTGCTATAGAAGGCATGGTAATGGATCGGCCCTTTGCTATAGAAGGCATGGTAATGGATCGGCCCGTTGCTATAGAAGGCATGGTAATGGATCGGCCCGTTGCTATAGAAGGCATGGTAATGGATCGGCCCGTTGCTATAGAAGGCATGGTAATGGATCGGCCCGTTGCTATAGAAGGCATGGTAATGGATCGGCCCGTTGCTATAGAAGGCATGGTAATGGATCGGCCCGTTGCTATAGAAGGCATGGTAATGGATCGGCCCGTTGCTATAGAAGGCATGGTAATGGATCGGCCCGTTGCTATAGAAGGCATGGTAATGGATCGGCCCGTTGCTATAGAAGGCATGGTAATGGATCGGCCCTTTGCTATAGAAGGCATGGTAATGGATCGGCCCGTTGCTATAGAAGGCATGGTAATGGATCGGCCCGTTGCTATAGAAGGCATCAATTTAAATGATCCTGTGACTGATATTTGGTGTTCTCAACTCTATTGTTCAGTGGAGGCTCCTCAGAGAAGGAAGGGGAGGACCATCCTACTCAGTGAATTTCAGAAGAATAAAATAGTGAAACGGTAAAAAAAGGTATCCTTTTTAGATAAAACTATAGTAAATATATTCACGTCACCAAGTAACTGATTAAAACACACTGTTTTGCTGTAGTGAAGCAGGTTGAGAGCTTCAAGAGATGAACGTACTTTGGTGCGAAAAGTGCAAATCAATCCCAGAACAACAGCAAAGGACCTTGTGAAGATGCTGGAGGAAACAGGTACAACAGTATCTATATCCACAGTAAAACGAGTCTTATATCAACATAACCTGAAAGGCCACTCAGCAAGGAAGAAGCCACTGCTCCAAAACCGCCATAAAAAAAGCCAGACTACTGTTTGCAACTGCACATGGGGGCAAAGATCGTACTTTTTGAAGAAATGTCCTCTTGTCTGATGAAACAAAAATAGAACTGTTTGGCCATAATGACCATCATTATGTTTGGAGGATAAAGGGGAGGCTTACAAGCCGAAGAACACCATCCCAACCGTGAAGCACGGGGGTGGCAGCATCATGTTGTGGGGGTGCTTTGCTGCAGGAGGGACATCACAAAATAGATGCCATCATGAGGAAGTAAAATGATGTGGATATATTGAAGCAACATCTCAAGACATCAGTCAGGAAGTTAAAGCTTGGTCGCAAATGGGTCTTCCAAATGGACAATGACCCCAAGCATACTTCCAAAGTTGTGGCAAAATGGCTTAAGGACAACAAAGTCAAGGTATTGGAGTGGCCATCACAAAGCGTGAGCGAGCATGGAGGGCTACAAACCTGACTCAGTTACACCAGCTCTATCAGGAGGAATGGGCCAAAATTCACCCAACTTATTGTGGGAAGCTTCCCGAAATATTTGACCCAAGTTAAACGCAATGCTACCAAATACATTTAAGTCATTTAGCAGACACTCTTATCCATTCACAGTAGTGAATGCATACATTTCACACATTTTTTTTTCTCCGTACTGGTCCCTCGTGGGAATCGAACCCACAACCCTGGCATTGCAAACACCATGCTCTACCAACTGAGCCACACAGGACTACTTAAATACTAATTGAGTGTATGTAAACTTCTGACCCACTGGGAATGTGATGAAAGAAAAAAAAGCTGAAATAAATCACTCTCTCTACTATTATTCTGACATTTCACATTCTTAAAATAAAGTGGTGATCCTAACTCACCTAAAACAGGGAATTTTTACAAGGATTAAATGTCAGGAATTGTGAAAAACTGAGTTTAAATGTATTTGGCTAAGGTGTACGTAAACTTCTGACTTCAACTGTATATATGTTTGTAGGTTAGGTTGTAGCGACCTTATGATGGGTATAGGGCAAATTCAAGTATCATGTAGTAGCCTAAACCTATCATTGTTACATTGAGCTGGGGAAATGGCATATGAATGACAGTCATCACATATGCTGTAATAGAAAGAAGGCCATGCTCATAAAACATGTATTGTCCTGCCATCGACCGCCACTGCTATTGATGTACTAGGTCTACTTAAGTTATATAACAACTATGCATGCATTCTCTGTATCAACCCCTGTGAAGGAAAGTAAACAAAGATATGTATTTGACTTTCACAGTAGCTCCCTAGAATTGACAACACAGAAGGCCAGGTTCAGAGAGAAACTCATGGCCATTAAACAGAGGACAAGCTGACAAAACATCTCATCCCTGTTTCACTGAATATATCCCTGGATATATTTTCTCAGTAGCCAATGTGGAATATAAACTGTTTCAAGGTCAACACCATTATGGGATTCATTTCCTCCAATATTGTGCTGTTGGCACATAGACAAAAGTGACTTGCTAAAATGATGAAACAGGGATACGGTAGTCAGCAGCGTTTGTTTTCCTGACCTTCCATAATGTCAGCGCTTTTTGCATCAGTGCCCATGCACCGTGGATAACGTTGGGCCAACGTAGCATAAATCAACGGCAGCAGCAGTGCACCTATCAGCATTACTGAAAAAACTACAGGTAGCCTGTGACTTGTTCTGCCTTCACCACAACGTGCATCCGCCGTTTACCGTTAACTTTAACAAACAAAAACACATACCACTTATAAAAGGGGAAAACGTTTGTTCTATAATCTTTGCACATACTTTTCATGTCTCTTACCTGTCCTGAGTTCGACATTTGTATGCTTCCTCAGCGAACGACAGCAAATTCAGATTGCCAGCTAGGCTGCCAAAGAACAGCACACGACACTGACATCTGTAGGTTGATTTTGCTACTTCAGTTTTTAATTAAGGACTCAACATTTTAAATGATGTACAGAACCTGCGGGAAGCAGGGCTGTTGAGGGTGCTGCAGAAGCCCCTAAAAAATCGAAGAAGAAAAATACCAGGAAATAAAAATATGTCTACATAAAAAAAAATCCCCAAAAGTAGTGCACTGGGCCTTTACTAGTCCTGTATTAGCAGAACGATTTAGCCTTTATCTACAGATGCTTTCAGACTTCAGTGGTTAACTTCCTGTGTTTACTCAACACCATGACACAGTTAGAGGAAGGAAGTCCGTTTATCTGTCAGTTGCTGTAAGGGTTGTTATCAGCAAGCAAACAGCAGCTGAGACACTGTTTCGTGGAATGGGAGGAACGCAGATTACAGGCTACAGCGGTGGTTCACAACCTTTTTCGATGACTGTACCACCAACTGAATTTTGCTCTGCCAGGAGTACCCCTGAAGTACTCCCTCATGTGCATTTTACCAGTAGGCCCAGGGCCAACTTTAGCCTTTTGGCTTGAGTTGTTAAGCGAGATTTGTTTTGGGGGACCCATTTACAGCTAATTTCCTGCAATTCTAGCATTTTATAATGACTTGTGCCATGTTAATAAGATTTCTGAGTGAGAATTACTAACAAAATCAATGGGGTCCCCTGGACATCAGGGCTGGCTAGACTAACTACCAATCTAAAAACATTTAGCTGATATTGTTAATTGAGAGACTGTCAGTGACTGACATAACAAGAGGAAACTGCTGATGCACAACCACATTTCTAAATTGCCCCTGGTGTGATCTACTATTCTTACTCTCAATAGTAAGTTGAGATCCCACTGAGTTCCCCCAAAAAGTTGATAAATAAAAAGCTTTTGTCGCTTATGCCTGGAACTGGCCCTGAGTAGGCCTATGGTCTTGTGAGTCTTCTCCAGTACCCCCGGGGATCCTAGTACCCCTGATTGGGAACCACTGGGCCACAGTGTTGAAACATGCCACTATGTACACACACCCTATTCACTATTTAATACACTACTTTTGACCAGAAATGTATGGGCCCTGGTCAAAAGTAGTGCACTCCATAGGGAATAGTGTAGCATTTGGAACGGGGCCACAGGCAGCACACACACATGCTTAAACACCATGTACACACATATCTATGTGCTCATGTGGCCCAATTGACATTGAAAGGACTAAAACCAAATCGAAAATGTGTAGGAATGATAATGGACCTACTGTACATTTACAGTCTCTCCTCTCAGTCCAGCTAGCTAACAGTCATCTATAGTCTCTCCTCTCAGTCCAGCTTGATAACAGTCATCTATAGTCTCTCCTCTCAGTCCAGCTTGATAACAGTCATCTATAGTCTCTCCTCTCAGTCCAGCTAGCTAACAGTCATCTATAGTCTCTCCTCTCAGTCCAGCTTGATAACAGTCATCTATAGTCTCTCCTCTCAGTCCAGCTTGATAACAGTCATCTATAGTCTCTCCTCTCAGTCCAGCTAGCTAACAGTCATCTATAGTCTCTCCTCTCAGTCCAGCTAGCTAACAGTCATCTATAGTCTCTTCTCTCTGTCCAGCTAGCTAACAGTCATCTATAGTCTCTCCTCTCAGTCCAGCTAGCTAACAGTCATCTATAGTCTCTCCTCTCAGTCCAGCTAGCTAACAGTCATCTATAGTCTCTTCTCTCTGTCCAGCTAGCTAACAGTCATCTATAGTCTCTCCTCTCAGTCCAGCTTGATAACAGTCATCTATAGTCTCTCCTCTCAGTCCAGCTAGCTAACAGTCATCTATAGTCTCTCCTCTCAGTCCAGCTTGATAACAGTCATCTATAGTCTCTCCTCTCAGTCCAGCTTGATAACAGTCATCTATAGTCTCTCCTCTCTGTCCAGCTAGCTAACAGTCATCTATAGTCTGTTCACTCTGTCCAGCTAGCTAACAGTCATCTATAGTCTCTTCTCTCTGTTCAGCTAGCTAACAGTCATCTATAGTCTCTCCTCTCAGTCCAGCTAGCTAACAGTCATCTATAGTCTCTCCTCTCAGTCCAGCTAGCTAACAGTCATCTATAGTCTCTTCTCTCTGTCCAGCTAGCTAACATTCATTGAACAAAGCTAGACAGTCAGGAAGCATCACAAATTCTAAAAGTAATGGACAGAGGACTACTTTTGGCAAATTTTGACTTCAAGGAAATATAATACATTTTTGGTGTGGCCCTCTGGACCTCGGTGAAGACCAAATGCGGCCCCTGGGGCAAAATTAATTTGACACCCCTTGCCTACATTGTAGTACATTATCACTGCTTACTTTGAGTAATATTACACAGTAATGTCTATGACTATAATGTGAAAGACTCTGTTTGACTTACAGGTTGTATCTTCATGTCAATCGCCCGACGCCTTCAGCTTCTTCTCAACCAGAGGAATCCGATGTCCCTCCTAGGCGGTCTCTTCTGGCTGTACACACCGTTAGGGTTAACACTGTAGCACTTGTAGTACCAGAAACCTCACAGGTAACTCTCAGCACAGTTCACATGCTGTCCTGGTCCATGTCGTAGAAAACCTCTGGATGTTGTTGTGGGAGAGGGCATGATCAAAGGGGTTTAGGATTAAGTTGAATTTAATTGTGATACATTTTGAATCCAGATGTGTCATTCAACATAAAAACCACAATAAAATGTAAAAAAATGCATTAGGCCCTAATTTATGGATTTCACAAGACTGGGAATACAGATATGCATCTGTTGGTCACAGACACCTTAAAAGGTAGGGGCATGTATCAGAAAACCAGTCAGTATCTGCTGTGACCACCATTTGACTCATGCAGCGTGACACATCTCCTTCGCATAGAGTTGATCAGGCTGTTGATTGTGGTCTGTGGAATGTTGTCCCACTCCTCTTCAATGGCTGTGCGAAGTTGGATATTGGCGGGAACTGGAACACGCTGTCATACACGTCGATCCAGAGCATCCCAAACATGCTCAATGGGCTACATGTCTGGCGAGTATGCAGGCCATGGGAGAACTGGGACATTTTCAGCTTCCAGGAATTTTGTACAGATCGTTGTGACATGGGCCGTGCATTATCATGCTGAAACATGAGGTGATGGAGGCGGATGAATGGCACGACAATGGGCCTCAGGATCTCATCACGGTATATCTGTGCATTCAAATTGCCATCGATACAATGTAAGTGTTAACATGACAGCTAAGAAAGCCATTTATACAGTGTTACAGTGTTTATAGGCTACTGTATACACTGAGTGTACAAAACATTAGGAACACCTTCCTAATATTGAGTTGCATACCCAGAACGGCCTCAATTCGTCAGGACATGGACTCTACAAGGTTTCAAGCGTTCCACAGGGATGCTGGCCCATGTTGACTCCAATGCTTCCCATAGTTGTGTCAAGTTGGCTGGATGTCCTTTGGGTGGTGGACCATTCTTGATACACACAGGAAACTGTGGAGTGTAAAAAACCCAGCAGCGTTGAGGTTCTTGACACACTCAAACCGGTGTGCCTGGCACCTACTACCACACCCCGTTAAATATTTTATCTTGCCCATTCACCCTCTGAATGGCACACATATACAATCCATGTCTCAATTGTCTCAAGGCTTAAAAATACTTAATTAACCTTAACCTAATCTCCCCTACAGCTACACTGATTGAATTTGATTAAACAGGTGAGGGGGATCATAGCTTTCACCTGGATTCACCTGGTCAGTCTATGTCATGGAAAGAGCAGGTGTTCCTAATATTTTGTAGACTCAGTGTATGTAACAGCAGATAAGGATAGCAGTGTGGGAACTGGAAAATATGTTTTGGACTTCTCAAGGATCCATTTTGACCTAGATCTAACGTAAAGGTCCCTATTTTTCACAACTTTCAAAAGTTGATAGATACTTTCTAGGCCTGCAAGAAAATAGTCTACAAAAGCCTATAAAAGTATACACATTTTCTAGTATAGGAATCACCTAAGTAGATCTAGCTATTTATATATTCTTAATTCCATTCCTTTACTTTAGATTGTGTGTATTGTTAGATATTACTTATTAGATATTACTGCAGTGTTGGAGCTAGAAACACAAGCGTTTCGTTACACCCGCAATAACACCTGCTAAACACGTGTATGTGACAAATACCATTTTATTTTATTTTCAAATGAGTTTTAGTGACTGGAACGGATGGAGAGAATACAGATGCAGGTGAATGGCAGACGACAGTAAACAAGAGACAGAAAATGAAAGTGATTTAATGAAATCACCACAACGTTGCAGTGTCTTCCTACGTGTCACTGACCCGTACTAGATTGCCTATTGCTGCTTTACGTTGACAGAACGGATAAATATTTAACTGTCGCAGAGAAAGTGGGCGGCATCGGGTCTCAGAGAAGAAAAGGACACTAGTTGGCCTACGTCATGTGGCCGTGTTATCAATGGTGCGATGACAGGGTAATTGTTTGTTTTGTTCATTAAAAAAAAGTGAGAGGAAGGAAACGTTGCTCCACATGGATCACTAACCGGGTGCGCGCGCGACAATCACATTGACAACCGAGATGAGGGGAGGAAAAACTAGGCCTACCATGTGACTGAAATAGTGTATGTACAGAGGAAAACAGTTTAGGAGAGCATGATATCTATTTACCAGGTCAGGTGAGGCAAGTGGCCAAGGGTTAGATATTTTGTCCCAATGGCACTTTACGCGCGGACATAAATCAGTCGTTTCAGCACCATGGATAGCGAACGGAGACTCGCGCAGGTAATCATGGAAATGCGGTCGGAAATCCGGAAATTGGAGTTCGAGAACATGGGGCTGAGAAGAGTTGGAAACAAGTTAAGAAGGAGTACTACCGCCCCTACATTAGTGGCCGAATACAAAAGTGAGTCAACCCTTCACGGTTTCCTTTTTTCTCACTGTTTTTAGGGGTTGAAGCATATTGGTTTTTTTTTCTGTATTCTTATCATTTGTTTCCCTTGACATGGTGAAATAACTCAAACAGGGATTGGTAACTTGTTTTCTAATTTGGCACACAGAAACAAGAGGCCATGAGTAACTTGGTCAAAAAGAATGGCACCGATTGGCCTACAGGTGGTGCTGTTATAAGCAGTCTCACTTAAACCCTCATATCTATAGGCCCGTTTGACCTAGAGACTTGAAACGTTGTATGTAGGTGTCTTTCCTTATGCTGAACCAATCTGCCTCAAGGACCCATAAGGTCCGTCAGGATAGATTTTCCTCCATCTTGGAAATTTCGGAAAACATTTTAAAAACATATTCTCATGAAACATAAGACCAAATAACACCCAATTTAGTATGTAGGCCCATGGCACATCTCTTAACTTAATTGGTTAAGAGATGGCTAAGTTATTGATAAATCAGGAAATCAGGGCTATCATGGCCTATCAACTTGAATCTTGTCATCAAAGTCATTACCATGATGAACCATGTTAAGATTGGCATTGATATCTTTAAACAATAAAGGAAACTACTGACAATTCAGTTTTTTGACTTGTAATGCTAATGCTTAAAATAATCATAAAATGTCTTCTTCTAATGGACTTAAAGTCACAGATTCACTCCAAATTTGGTCTTTGGACTCATCACAATAGTCCCTAAAAAGTTTGAGAAAATAACGCTGATGAGTTCAAAGATGGCCGCACTATGCCAGAATATGCTAAAAATGCTATAAAAATCTCTTCATGAACCATAGGACCAAATTACATCAAATTTGGAATGTAGGCACATGGACATGTCTTAACTGAGTTTGAGATAATACCCCAAAAATATATGTCAATTTAAACCACTGTAAATCCACTCCACAGTGGCCTATCAACTTGACCTTGTCATCTCTGTTAGGGACATCCCTAAGATAAGCCACACTGAATTTGTTATTGATATAAAAATGTAAAAAAGTTAACTAACTCATTCTTTGTACGTGTAATGTTAATGTTAATGTTCAAAATCATATGCAATCATCTTTTCCTCATGAACCATTTGTAAGATTCACCCTAGATTCTGTATTTAGACTCGTTACATCAGAATAGTTGCTACATTAAAATATAGCTGCACTGTACATCTAGATGCACGTTAGCATGCCTAGTTAAATAAAGGTTCAATTAAAAATGTAAATTTTAAAAGCAAATATGACAATGATAAAAAATACTTTTAAAAATTCTTCTTCTCATGAACCATATTGACTCCAGAATGGGTATATAGACTCAATGAATTAGCCTCTAATGAATTTGAGATTGATTAGTTGCTGCATTCAAAGTCAGCCACCCTACAGTACTAGATGGCACCATATCACAGCAGGGCTAGAAGAAGTGAACCGATGGACATGGGGCCATGAAATTTGGTATGTAAACCTTATGTATATGTCCTTAGAAGCTGTGTGACTATAAAGTGACTGCACCAGACCAGTTGGTGGCACTATAGATGTCAGTGGCACCAGTGGCACCATAGGATACTAGAGCAATAACTAGTGATCAAGTGGACTTTGTCTCGTGCAAATTAATGTTAGATTTAAATTATGCAGACAAACAATGTGAATTATTGTGATTAGTATATCTGTATAATCACATATACTAGCCCTATTATTGGTTTGAACTTAGTGAAAAGTGGATATTTTATTCTGGAAAATGTGAAATTGGAAGTCTTGATGCTTGCGCAATCAGCATATATATATATATATATATATATATATATATATATATTTATATTTATGTATATATATGTGTGTGTATATATATATATATATATATATGCAGTATACATATAAATATTCATATATAACCTCAATACATTAAGTAATGACTTTCAGAATGATTACCTGCTGCATCCTACAGCACTACACAAAACTTACATTTACATTACATTTTAGTCATTTAGCAGACGCTCTTATCCAGAGCGACTTACAGTAGTGAATGCATACATTTCATGTCATGCATTATTTTTTTTTTAAATGTTGTACTTCACTTGCGTCATCCTTGTGGTATTGAAAGATAAACATGGTAATGCTTTCACATAAAGGAAGATAGTTCCTACATGATGTGCTTGCTTTGTTATCCAACTGATCTTGTGTTCTTTCTGTCATCCCGTAAACACTGCTGCTTGCAGTTATATTTTTGGTTTGTAGCCTTATGTGAAGAATACATGGGATAATGCAATGCATTTGGCTATACAACATTATTTTACAATCTGTCTATTGCCTTATTCAGAGAGCATCGTCATGACTGTGAGAAGATATTCCATCTTCCAGTCCTTGGTCGATCATCGACCCAGGAGATTTTAATGTGACCATGGTGCAGAGAGAGAGAGAGAGAGAGAGAGATGGAATAGCCCTCTGATGGAGGCACGGTGGACACTGGACAGCATAATGTGACATGTGAAGGGTGACATTTACTTTGTATTTCCGTTCATCACCTGACCCTCGCCTGACCCTCGTCTTGTTGTGATGTGTGTTTTGTCCTATATTTATTTATTTTATTTGTATTTTTAATCCCAGCCCCCGTCCCCGCAGGAGGCCTTTTTCCTTTTGCCTTTTGGTAGGCCGTCATTGTAAAGAAGAATTTGTTCTTAACTGACTTGCCTAGTTAAATAAAGGTTAAATAAAAAAATAAAAAAATAACTATAGCCTTGGATTGATAAGAGCGCAACGTTACCCTCTTGTGGGTGTTTACTGTATTGCAGTGGAGGCTTATTTTCACGAATGTAGCCAGCACCGGCTACTTTAATTCTCTGAGCAAATACCAACAGTAATTGTAACACAATTATTTTTGTGCATAGCCAAAAGAATTAAAGTAATTCTTTAAAATGTCACCGTCTCCATTTTCATTTCATCATCTGATTTTGTATAAGGCCTAGTGTAATATCTAGATGTAGCCTAATATTTAGGCCTACAGTAACAACAGGTTCCAGGCCCATTTATAGGGAAACAGTCTGATGGGGGGGGGAGTAGTTTATTAAAGGTTCCTACCCTGCCACACTATTAGGCCGAGTACATCACAATATCCCTTCGTTTACATTAGCACTGTGTCATGTTGTTGGCTTTATGTGTTCATGCACACTGGTATTTAAATAACAAAACAGCATGGATATCATGTGAGTGAGACTGTATTGGCCAACTCATCATATTTGACAGGCCTAGTGCATGGGTACTGACTACTCAATTATGTAGCTAGGTAAGTATCTAGTGAGCACAAATAAAGAATGCTAGATTTTGAAATGTGCACGTTTGTGTAATATTTTTTTAAATCAATGTCACCTCCAATTTTGGCCACCTGATAAAATGCAATATGATATGAACTGAATAGACTGTATACACATACATTGTCCAGACTTGATACTGGGTTAAAGTGAATTGGATATATATCCAACTGGTGGAATGAGGATGAACGTTCTATATCTTTTTGCAATATTATGTTTTCCATGGTTCATCTCGCGTGATTTCGGTTCGCAGTTACCACTGCCCTGTAGAAGCTTGTTGTCCGCCATCACTGCAAGGAGAAGCTAGGCAAAAATTGAGAGAAGAGGAGTGACAACAACAGCGCAGAGAGACGGACCCAAGCCCAAGGGGAAGGTCGAGGGGGATCTTTACCACTTTCCATTCGCAGGCATCCCTGTTGCAGCCTAAAATAGTATTTCATGATAACGTAGAGAAGACGGACGTACTAACTAATCATGTCCAACCTCAAAGGCGGCGTCAAGAAGGACACCAAGATGAGGATAAGAGCCTTTCCTGTAAGTATTAGCCGGGTACGCTGAGACGCGAGCACCGGGGATGTCATTTGCTAAAGACGGGCCTGGCTAGTTAGCTAAACATATACTTTGAAAATGTCACTGTCAGCTAACAACAACCTAGCTAACTTAGCTTCGTGTTGCGTAGATTCATATTCGCTAGTTTGCTAACTAGCTTTGATTCGATACGTTTCTGTTATTTGTACAGTGCACATTGGAAAATATCCACTAGCTAACTATTAGTTAGCAAACGTTAGCTAACTTGCGGTGTTGCTGACAAACTAGTTTCTAGCTAGGTTGTAGGCTAGCTATATACATTGGCAGCCAGCTAACTTTATTAGCTAGCTAGAAGAAACCTAGCTTGGTAACTAACTAGCTACCTGGTTAACTAAACTTTAAGTCAACTATCTATCGTTAGCTAGTAAGCTACCGGCTAACATACTAACGTTAGCCAGGACCTAGTCTAGGTAGCAGCTAACGTTAGCTAGTTCCTTAGCTGTGTAGCCAACTGCCCATCCGTAAAAATTGCCTGTAGCGTAGGCCTAACTTACTAACTCAGAAAGGGTATAACCAGAGTTTATAAACTAATTTGTCAGTGTTTTTTAAAAAAAGTATCTGTCATGATTTGTAGATATTTAGCATGGCTATATTTAGCCTGACTATGTTGCAGAACTAGCTAAGCATGTATACCGATTGCTCTACGTTAGTTAGTTAACGTTAGTCTCTCTTTTTATGAGAGCAGCCCTAGACTGTTGGATGCCAGACATTGGCTGTATGTGTGAAGGAATGACATTGCAGTCAGGGCCCTGGGCTTAGACAGAAATGTACTCTCTCATCCCCTGAATATCTCACACACATGCACAGTGTTACACTGACTGCTTGAATGCTGCAGGAATAACAGCAGCGGAATGGCTGTGCGAGTGCTTCTGTGACCACGCACTCAGTCTGCACCTGGACAGTAGCCAGGGTATGGGATATGCAGTTTTGTCTGCCTGCATACCTGCAGCAGCCCCACCTAATAATAACTGAGCAGGAGAAGGGATGAGCTTTTCATCTTACACAACTACTTGCCCCCCCAGTTTATTAGGCCCATGTTCCAAATTTAGGCTCACCAAAGTGACTTTCAGTGTAGTGTGTGTGTGTGTTTGGGGCCTATGTGTTTGCTTGCATGTCTGCATGCTTGAGCAGGCTTTAATTTAGACTGCCATGAAGAACTGGATTCTATTTAGGCAGTATTCCCCTTTGCACATGTTGGTGCATCCTGTACCCCTCAGTTCAGTTGTTGGCCCCAATTATAATAAAACAGATTATGTAATTACTTTGTGGAGGGGGGGGCACTCTGTGTAGAATAATGACTTGATGGCATGGCCCTCTCTCTTGCTCATTTTAAACTCTTTGACTGTTTTAATATGCTCTCTGGTCAGGTGACGGGATCCCTGAGGTTTGAATGGCCAAAAGAATGGACATCTTGACAGGGTTTGATAGCTAGCTAAGCTTTTGTCATACTAATAAGCTATGGGGCAAAAATACTTGACTCATCTTGGCACCTCTGCTGTGCCCACATGAATTTGAATCAGAATCATATCTGTAGGTGATTTAAAAAAAAAAAAAAGTATTGTCCACATATTTTTTCCCCCTCGCCTCATCTGGGAATTTTCCATTCTTCTGCACCTGCCTAGGGAAAGACAAAATACTTTCCCGTAACAAATTATCTCATTAATTAATGTGTTTATACAGACAGGCTAGCATAACAACTCCTGGTTTGTTCACTTTGTTGTAGTGATAGACCCTATCTGCATTAATAATGTCATAGATTCTGATCATGTAGGCTAACGCAAGCAAATATATAATTTACTGCTATGTACACCCTACTCGTTCTACTATTGATAATTACCAATACTTCAAATATTTAAACACCTGGGCTTAGACCGACATTCATGCTATTTCTAACCCACCGGAGGGGATGTGGCCTGGACACGTCAGCCTCTGTTGATGACCATTGTCCGGCCCAACAACTACATGTACTTTTGTTTTTAAGCGTCTTTGAGATTATCTGTATAATGAAAATCCCTAACTTAAATAAATATATTATTGTTTGTATTTAACTTATCGTGTGTTGTACCATCAACAATAGGCCTGATACAGATGTTCTGACTACAATTAGCCTAGTCACTTGATTTCCTAATGGACCAACTCCTACCTTCTCTCTATCAATGAGAAACACAGACATCCCTAATAATAGGCCAATGGTGTTGTCTCTTTGTTTCAAATGTGTCCAGACAAGGTATGTTTCAACTGCCATGATTGAGTCATTGTGAAGTCATAATTGACTGTTTTGTTTTTCATGTTATTGTCACTCAGGTTTTAGGCCCTAGCTGCCACCTGCGGTTTATCAAAGAAAGCTCTTAGAAATTTTTTAAGTTAAGGCTTCAAATCCTCACGCAAATCACAAAAATGCATACTAGGTGCAGGGCCAGCTTGTCGGTGAGTTGTCGATCATAGCCATACCTAAACAACTTTAATGAGACTGTAAGATCCTTATAAACTTGCATCATTGTTCTAACTCGATAGCAACCTCTAATGAATTACCAACATCTATGCACTGCTGTCATTAATCAATTGACAAAGATATCATCTGTTCAGATTTGCAGAATGAGGAAACAATCCTTACTAAGAATGAACGGACACGGGTGAAATGGGTTGAACTGTTCCGTTGTCATTGTTTCTTCATTGTGTCCGATTTCTCTCTCCCTAGATGACAATGGATGAGAAGTATGTCAACAATATCTGGGACCTTCTGAAGAACGCTATCCAGGAGATCCAGAGGAAGAACAACAGCGGGCTGAGCTTCGAGGAGCTCTACAGGAACGCCTACACAATGGTGCTGCACAAACATGGCGAGAAGCTCTACACGGGCCTGCGCGAGGTCGTCACCGAGCACCTCGTCAACAAAGTAAAGGACTACGCCTCCCACAATGCACCGCTGTTTATCTTCTATAAATCATTTCCCATAATACGCTGTGAAAGTGACCATCCCTCATGCCTTGTAGTTTGGTTTTTATGGTCTTCAAGAGCAAAAAGCATGTGAAAATGACTGCACTTTCATGAATTTGAGGATATAATCTTGAATCCCATTCAAAATTTGTGACTGGGTAAATCGGAATAGGTGTTGACTTTCACAGCGAATTAGGCCCAGGAGTTTCTCCTGGTCACGTGACCATGTGGTCAAGAGAAACTCCTGGCCTTGTCTGTAACGTTTACCTTTTGTAACGGACACAATTTGATATGCAAAATCAGCACCTGTACACACACAACACAGTGCAATCCAGTTTGCAAATTAAGTGCAGCGCACAATGAAACAATCCCCTGTTCAGCTAAAATATAGATAGACGAATGATAGATCAGAGCTATATAGCCTACATGAAAAGTCACCACACTCAAAACAGAACCAGACAGACAGACTTGATAAAACTCTTGTGATTGATTAGTATGGGATCTGTAGCAGTGTATTCTGTCTGGGGACTAGGCTAATTCATATGAACCACTTGCTGGTCTGCACTGGAATTTAGTATTTGGCATCGCCTTCTCTCATGAATATAACATTTAGCATTCAGCAGGCCAGATAGCTGGGGTCATAACCTGTATGTCCACATGTTGACAGTCTCCAGCTGTTCTAACACAGAGCCCTGTGTAGACGTTTCCTATAGGTACAGATCTAGGATCAGTTCATTCAATCTCATTCCTAACTTACACCATTCGGTTGGAAACTCCAAAAATTGAGACACTGATCTCAAATGTTTTTTGCCTTGGATCAGTGTCTACAGGCAACTTCAACATAGACAGAAGCTATATCTTTACTAAGACTTTCAGTACTTATTTTATGTCTTTCCGCAGGTACGGGAAGATGTCCTAAACTCGTTAAACAATAACTTTCTGCAGACTTTGAATCAAGCGTGGAACGACCACCAGACAGCGATGGTCATGATCAGAGACATCCTGATGTACATGGTAGGTGACCTGCTTTAGTTCGCGTGTCAAACTCATTCCACGGCGGGCCGAGTGTCTGCAGGTTTTCCCTCCTCTCTTGTACTTGATTGATGAATTAAGGTCACTAACTAGTAAAGAACTCCATCTCACCTAGGTCTTAATTGAAAGTTTGACATTCCTGTTCTAGTGCGTTCTATGGTTATTGATGGAAGAACAACAGTTTTGTTGCACTGAATTGGAAGTGTCCCGTTCATGTCAACCATGCCCAGAAGCACAACTACTGTCTGTATTCCGGGGATATGCTGGAAAATATGCAGAATTTCCATGAATCTGCAGAATTCCCAAACCCCAGTCCAGAAGGATTCTCTAGATGTCCTTTTAACCCCAGACAGGCCTAGTCAGTAGTATTGCTTCTCCAGAAATCTGTAGAGTTTTATCTCCAGTTTAGTGTTTTGTCTCCAGTGGTTTCCCTAAAGTGTAAATAATATTTTTCCTCGTATGAAAGAATGGCCTGGGCAGACTCTCCTCAACAACGTGGCATGGTGGGGGTTGGGCGTGCCAGCCTTCTAGTTGCTGTTTACCCTGTTTACCCTGTTTACCCTGGGCAGACTCTCCTCAACAATGTGTCATAGCGGGGGTTGGGTGGGCCAGCCTTCTAGTTGCTGTTTACCCTGTTTACCCTGGGCAGACTCTCCTCAACAACGTGGCATGGTGGGGGTTGGGCGGGCCAGCCTTCTAGTTGCTGTTTGCCCTGTTTACCCTGTTTACCCTGGGCAGACTCTCCTCAACAATGTGGCATGGCGGGGGTTGGGCGGGCCAGCCTTCTAGTTGCTGTTTACCCTGGGCAGAACAAAGAGCTTCTGTTTTATTTCTCCAGTTTTTTGGGCAACTAGTGGCAACTCTGCTTGATTTACTGTAACAGTAAGGCCAGCTGTCTGTGTGCTGTATGAGGTGGGGGACAACCCAGTGACACAGCCGCTATGGAGACTGCAGAATTCTCTCGGGATTCTTTTGTTTTTCTCTCTCCTTCTCCCCGCTCTCTCCCCCCACCCCTCTCAATTCAAAGGGCTCAATCGCTCTCTCTCCTCAATTCAAAGGGCTTTAGTGGCCTGGGAAACATATGTTAACATTGCCAAAGCAAGTGACATGGATAATAAACAAAAGTGAAATAAACAATATAAAATGAACATTAAACCGTACACTCACAAAAGTTTCAAAGGAAGTTTGACCTTTTCCCTGCATCCTGGGTCTCCAGTTAGCTGCCTGACCTACTCAGTGCTAGGTGCAGAAATGGGATGATGATGATGTACTCTTATTTTGGTAATAAAAACATCTAATTCCAGAACTGAGATTTCAGCCATATTTATTTTGTATCTGCGTAGTAGGCTATAGATTTGTATTGGTGAGTGTAACCAAGGACACCAGCCTATCAGGTATCATATGGCTTTTCAGAGCAAAAAATATGACCTTTTTGGGAGTCCTCCCCCTTACCTGTTCCTGAATTTTTCAGTTGAGTAAACTCTAACTGTGCAAAGAATATTCTGTTCGGAGGACAAAGTATTCAAATGGGTTTTATTCTAACGCACTGTACTCCACTTGGCTCCAGGACCGGGTGTACGTGCAGCAAAACAACGTGGAGAACGTCTACAACCTGGGCCTGATCATCTTCAGAGACCAGGTGGTACGCTACGGCTGCATCCGAGACCACCTGCGACAGACCCTGCTGGACATGATCGCACGGGAGAGGAAAGGAGAGGTGGTGGACAGGTAAGGACTGTTCTGGGATCTGTCTAACAAAAGAAAGACCTGTATCTATTCACAAAGTGTCTCAGAGTATTAGTGCTGATCTGGGATCAGTTTTGCCTTTCCGATCAGGATGACTGACTTGCTTTGTGTATACAGTCCCTGCTACTGTTGATTAGATAGTAGGTATTTGGTGAGGCTGGTGCATAAGTCATATCCTAGGGGACAATGGCTGGCTGTGATGTGAGGTTTAAGCCCCTGAAACCACTTCATCTTTCTCTTTGGCTGTTTTTTTTATGTAGGCCTATGATAAGGGCAGTAGCACATCCTATTCACAGAGAATTGACCTTTCGACTTGGGAGATGAACTACTACATTAATACCCAACTCATCACCACTCTGGCAAATAGGTTTTATTCAATGTTACTTAAAAAAAAAAAGAGAAAATCCCCCCCCCTCAAAAATCTAGATCATATGTTTATTCCTCGTGTCTGTGTGTGTGTCTCTGTGTCTGTGTCTGTGTGTGTGTGTAGGGGAGCGATCAGGAACGCCTGCCAGATGCTGATGATTCTGGGTCTGGAGGGGAGGTCTGTGTACGAGGAAGACTTTGAGTCCCCCTTCTTAGAAATGTCTGCAGAATTCTTCCAGGTGGGTTGGGCAACATTTTACAAGCTCTCTTTTTTTGTCCAGTCATTGTGACTGCTGAGATTTGTTTTATGATGTTGGCATGGATGCTAAAACCACAAAAACACGTAACCAAGCTATTACAACACGTTAAGCTGCATTAAGTCAGTGGAGCTTCTCACTATCCTCATCTAACCCCATATAGGTGACCTCTTGGTTTGTGGTCATCCAAATCCTGTTCATGAGTCGAAGCCCATCACTTCGTCATTTTGTGCTCCTCAATTGTCCACACTAATAAAATGCTTTTTATTTTTCAGTTTTACATAAAATTGTATTGCTCTATCAACCTCTTCCAACTTCCACTTTTATCTGTATCTGAAATACCTCTATCTCACGTCAAACCCTACCCTGTCCTACCCCCCCTCCTCAAACCCTACCCTGTCCTACCCCCCCTCCTCAAACCCTACCCTGTCCTACCCCCCCTCCTCAAACCCTACCCTGTCCTATCCCCCCTCCTCAAACCCTACCCTGTCCTATCCCCCCTCCTCAAACCCTACCCTGTCCTACCCCCCCTCCTCAAACCCTACCCTGTCCTACCCCCCCTCCTCAAACCCTACCCTGTCCTATCCCCCCTCCTCAAACCCTACCCTGTCCTATCCCCCCTCCTCAAACCCTACCCTGTCCTACCCCCCCTCCTCAAACCCTACCCTGTCCTATCCCCCCTCCTCAAACCCTACCCTGTCCTACCCCCCCCCAAACGCTACCCTGTCCCACCCCCCCTCCTCAAACCCTACCCCCCCTCCTCAAACCTGTACCCTGTCCTACCCCCCCTCCTCAAACCGTACCCTGTCCTACCCCCCCTCCTCAAACCGTACCCTGTCCTACCCCCCCTCCTCAAACCCTACCCTGTCCTACCCCCCCAACCCTACCCTGTCCCACCCCCCCTCCTCAAACCCTACCCCCCCTCCTCAAACCTGTACCCTGTCCTACCCCCCCTCCTCAAACCCTACCCTGTCCTACCCCCCTCCTCAAACCCTACCCTGTTCTACCCCCCCTCCTCAAACCCTACCCTGTCCTACCCCCCTCCTCAAACCTGTACCCTGTCCTACCCCCCCTCCTCAAACCTGTACCCTGTTCTACCCCCCCCTAAAACCGTACCCTGTACCAACCCCTCAGATGGAGAGCCAGAAGTTCCTAGCGGAGAACAGTGCCAGTGTTTACATCAAGAAGGTGGAGGCCAGGATCAACGAGGAGATCGAGCGGGTGCTGCACTGCCTGGACAAGTCCACAGAGGAGCCCATCGTCAAGGTGGTGGAACGAGAGCTCATCTCCAAACACATGAAGACCATCGTGGAGATGGAGAATTCTGGCCTTGTTCACATGCTCAAGAACGGCAAGACAGAAGGTGAACATGGAAAACAGGCTTGTTTTACAGGCAATGGATTAAGACTGAATTGAGTTCTAATCAACACTTGTGTGTTTAATTATATCTGGAGACCTGGGCCCTTTTTTTTTTTCAAAAAGCATCCGACTATGAGTGCTGAACACATCCTCCTGTCCAAAGAATCTTTTTCACTGTGGTCTAAAAGAGGAAAACCTAATCCTAGATCAGCGTTCCCCTTCTGAGACTTGGGCTGTGGGGGATTTTCATGTAAAAAGGTTGTCCGGACATAGGCATGTTATTCAGGGTTAATCAATGATTCTCCAGACCTAGCCATAGTCTTCTATCCAATCTTATTTTTCTGACTGTCCACACTCATATCAGATTTGCACATTCCCACTGATGTAGCCTCTGAAGTAGCACACAGATGTAACGCTCATTTCCTGTCACTGTTACATAACGTTTTCAGGGTGGTTGATAACGGCAAGTCATGTGCACACAAACAAAAATCACTTTAGAGCAAACAAATGAGGCCACATATTGGAGCATTAGAATTGCGTTAGGATTGAGGTCCACGTATGGACATGGTATGAATCTGAAGGCAAAAGATCATATTCAATATATGTTTTGTTGTTGCTGTTCATACATTAGGAAAAATATCAGATTGGGATCAGATATGGAAATAATTGGCAATAGATCAGAATGGGTTGCCTATGTAACCGTAGCCAATTAGGCACAATCTACCGGACACCCAAAGCTGATTAGTGAAGCTACTGGAGTCAAAAAGAAAAACATCTCCGCAAACTTCCAGTCAGATCCACATTTATTTTAATTATAGCTGAGCTTTTGGTCAGTCGACCAATCAGAGCATATCTCCACAAACAATAGTGGGATAGAAGGCCACACAGAGAGCCAGAGATAATTAGACAGGTGTGTTAGTCTGACTTATCCAAAAAGGGCCACTAGATGTCATACTACCAGATAGGAATACAAATACTAGATAGTACAAGACCTATTATCGATGAGTGGACTGAATCAAACCCTCCTGTTGATGATTATCAAATCAGAGAGAGAAATAAGTTCACTCTGTCACTCATGTATTTACTGGTTCACGTCAGTTCACTTTCTTGACTGGAATTTGCTTCAAACGCATTTCCTGAGCTCTGCATTTACCTCACAGATTAACTCTGAAACCAGACACGCAGAAATACAGACAGGCAGAGCCAGTGAATCTTTGACATCTAAACCAATGTGAAATACAGACAGGCAGAGCCAGTGAATCTTTCACATCTAAACCAATGTGAAATACAGGCAGAGCCAGTGAATCTTTGACATCTAAACCAATGTGAAATACAGACAGGCAGAGCCAGTGGATCTTTCACATCTAAACCAATGTGAAATACAGACAGGCAGAGCCAGTGGATCTTTCACATCTAAACCAATGTCAAGTTCTGACTGTAGATCTGTGTATTGGTTTGAACTTCCTTCATAACTCATCTATTCTCCATTTTCCTCTCCCCCCTTCCTCTCTCCCCCCCGTCCTCTCTCCCCCCGCCTTATTCCTCTTCCTCTCCCCCCCTCTTCCTCTCCCCCCTCTTCCTCTCCCCCCTCTTCCTCTCCCCCCTCTTCCTCTCCCCCCCTTCCTCTCCCCCCCTCTTCCTCTCCTCCTCCTCTCTCCTCCCCTCTCTTCCTCTCTCCTCCCCTCTTCCTCTTGCTCTCCAGACCTGGGCTGTATGTACAAGCTGTTCAGCCGTGTGCCTAACGGCCTGAAGACCATGTGTGAGTGTATGAGCTCCTACCTGAGGGAGCAGGGCAAGGCTCTGGTGTCAGAGGAGGGAGAGGGCAAGAACCCTGTCGACTACATTCAGGTACACTGGGCCTAACCTCAAATCAAAGATTGGCTGGCATTTTTATTCTCAGAACATGTCCATAACAATCAGGGCACAGATTATTTCCTGACCAGAAAGAACTCAAATCTAAAGCGTTTTTAAAATAGTAACATTGGTAACTACCCCCATAAGCATTGAAGCTAAGGTTCCAGCCCACTCTTTTCAGGGAGTATCTTTTGGTTATCACTACGGCAACAGCTTCCAGGAACGACACAATATGTACATCTTACAGTTATTCAGAAAATAAGCAAAAGGAATAAAACAACAATATGTACATAACTGCCAAGTGGTACAGTAATTGGAATTTCAGTACAGAAGAAATATCATTGTTATTGTGGTAAACAATTATCTTTTTAGGGCTTCCCCAAGAGTTAACACATAAACTACTTGAAATCTCTATAGTATCTGTGTGTTTGTGTGTTATTACTTATTGTAAAGCGTGCTATGATTTTTAATTCCCTTTAAATAAAGTTGGATTTGATTCCCTGTCCTATAGGGCCTGTTGGACCTGAAGACGCGGTTCGACCGTTTCCTCCTGGAGTCGTTCAACAACGACCGGCTCTTCAAGCAGACCATCGCCGGAGACTTTGAGTACTTCCTCAACCTCAACTCCCGCTCCCCAGAGTACCTCTCCCTCTTCATCGACGACAAGCTCAAGAAGGGAGTCAAAGGGGTACGTCAGTATTTAACCTGCTAAATGTTATTACTACACTTCAGTGGACTATTCTCATGTAGTACCCTACCTTCCACATAGTGCACTAGTTCTGGACAGGACCACGTGGAGACGGGGTTATTAAAGGAAAACTATTCAAACCAATATCCTGTCTCCTGTCTGTCTCCTGTCTGTCTGTCTCCTGTCTGTCTCCTGTCTGTCTGTCTGTCTGTCTGTCTGTCTGTCTGTCTCCAGCTGACAGAACAGGAGGTGGAGTCCATCTTGGACAAGGCCATGGTTCTTTTCCGGTTCATGCAGGAGAAGGATGTGTTTGAGAGGTACTACAAACAGCACCTGGCCCGGAGGCTGCTCACCAACAAGAGTGTCTCGGACGACTCTGAAAAGAACATGATCTCTAAGCTGAAGGTGAGGAGATGAACGAGTCTGCTGTCAATTACACATTGACATTTCATATCCAATATATTACTAATTCATTTTATTTTATTTAGATTATTACTTTATTATTATTAATCAGGAATTCAGGATGTTCATGACTATCTTACATCTCTATCTAAGCATTAGAATGGACTGGTAGTTGTTTGACCTGGTTTTCCATATTGTGCTGGTCCCAACCCTGAACATGTGACTCGCTGTGCTGTGTGACTCGCTGTGCTGTGTGACTCGCTGTGCTGTCTTCTCTGTGTAGACTGAGTGTGGCTGTCAGTTCACCTCTAAACTGGAAGGGATGTTCAGAGACATGAGCATCTCCAACACCACCATGGACGAGTTCAGACAACACCTACAGTCCACGGGGGTAAGACTTCTACATCCACACACACCCCCCCCAACAGTCCACACACACACCCCCCCAACAGTCCACACACACACCCCCCCAACAGTCCACACACACACCCCCCCAACAGTCCACACACACACCCCCCCAACAGTCCACACACACACACCCCCCCAACAGTCCACACACACCCCCCCCCAACAGTCCACACACACACCCCCCCCAACAGTCCACACACACGCCCCCCCCCAACAGTCCACACACACACCCCCCCCAACAGTCCACACACACACCCCCCCCAACAGTCCACACACACACCCCCCCCAACAGTCCACATTGTCAACACCTCTTCCAACAGTCCACATTGTCAACACCTCTTCCAACAGTCCACATTGTCAACACCTCTTCCAACAGTCCACATTGTCAACACCTCTTCCAACAGTCCACATTGTCAACACCTCCCCCCCCAACAGTCCACATTGTCAACACCTCCCCCCCCAACAGTCCACATTGTCAACAACCCCCCCTCATTACAGTCCACATTGTCAACACCCCCCCCCCCTCATTACAGTCCATTGTCAACACCTCCCCCCTAACAGTCCACATTGTCAACACCCCCCCCTAACAGTCCACATTGTCAACACCCCCCCCTAACAGTCCACATTGTCAACACCCCCCCCCCTAACAGTCCACATTGTCAACACCCCCCCCAACAGTCCACATTGTCAACACCCCCCCGCCTAACAGTCCACATTGTCAACACCCCCCTCATTACAGTCCACATTGTCAACACCTCCCCCTAACAGTCGACATTGTCAACACCTCCCCCCCAACAGTCCACATTGTCAACACCCCCCCCAAAAGTCCACATTGTCAACACCTCCCCCCCAACAGTCCACATTGTCAACACCTCCCCCCCCAACAGTCCACATTGTCAACACCTCCCCCCCTAACAGTCCACATTGTCAACACCTCCCCCCCTAACAGTCCACATTGTCAACACCTCCCCCCCTAACAGTCCACATTGTCAACACCTCCCCCCCTAACAGTCCACATTGTCAACACCTCCCCCCCTAACAGTCCACATTGTCAACACCTCCCCCCCTAACAGTCCACATTGTATAAGATATGATAAAAGTACTATTTCCATCAAATGAAAAACTGTCATTGCCATAACATGTCTGTTTCTGTGTTATAAACCCTGGACTCCTCCTGTGTGTCTTGGTTCTCCTTTTCATGTTGTGACTGCCGTTTCTCCCAGCTGTCTCTAGGGGGCGTCGACCTCACAGTAAGAGTACTCACCACTGGCTATTGGCCCACACAGTCGGCCACGCCCAAATGCACCATCCCCCCCTCCCCGAGACACGCCTTCGAGGTCTTCAGAAGGTACCAGCCATCCTCTGAGCCTCATCGATGGATCTGTTATCTATTACTTATGTCTTCCACAGTGCAGTCCATTTAATATATATTCTTCTGTTAGGTTCTACTTGGCCAAACACAGTGGCAGACAGTTGACCCTCCAGCACCACATGGGCTCAGCCGACCTCAACGCTACCTTCCACGGCCCCATCAAGAAGGTAAAGGTTTCCTGTTGGCAATAAGGCATTGGGGGGTCTACTCAGAATAGCATGAACTGTAGCTTTCCTGTTGTATGTTAATGTCAATACTGTTTTACATTTCTCTCACTCTCCCTCTCACTCTCCCTCTCCCTTCTCTCCACCTCTTTCTACCTGTAACTCTGGTCACTCTGTCTCAATTCAAGGGCTTTATTGGCATGGGAAACATATGTTAACATTGCCAAATTAAGTGAAATAGATAATAAACAAAAGTGAAAAACTAAAATGTACGGTAAACATTACACTCACAGAAGTTCCAAAAGGATAAAGACATTTCAAATGATGACAGTACAAGTAGAAAAGGGAAAATAAATAAACATAAATATGGGTTATATTTACAATGGTGTTTGTTCTTCACTTCTTTTCTTGTGGCAACAGGTCACAAATCTGGCTGCTGTGATTGCACACTGTGGTATTTCACCCAATAGGTATGGGAGTTTATCAAAATTGGGTTTGTTTTCGAAGTCTTTGTGGATCTTTGTAACCTGAGGGAAATATGTCTCTCTAATATGGTCGTACATTTGGCAGGAGGTTAGGAAGTGCAGCTCAATTTCCACCTCATTTTGTGGGCAGTGTGCACATAGCCTGTCTTCTCTTGAGAGCCAGGTCTGCCTACGGCGGCCTTTCTCAATAGCAAGGCTATGCTCACTGAGTCTGTATATAGTCAAAGCTTTCCTTAAGTTTGGGTCAGTCATAGTCTCTCTCTGTCTCTCCAGGAGGATGGTTCGGAGGTAGGAGTGGGAGGAGCTCAGGTGACGGGCTCTAACACCAGGAAGCACATACTGCAGGTCTCCACCTTCCAGATGACCATCCTCATACTCTTCAACAACAGAGAAAAGTCCACGTTCGAGGTAAGAGCCATATACAGGTCAGTCTCCATCACATGAAAGTGTTAGAATTCACAGATTAAAGATGGCAAGCGGAAAAACTTAACTTCCTTCCTCCTCTCCCATTTTCTGCTTCCCTTTGTCCTCCACTCCCTCTGCTCGTCCTTTACGTCTCTCCCTCTCTCTCCCCCCTCATCCCCCACTGTAGGAGATCCAGCAGGAGACGGATATACCGGAGAGGGAGCTGGTGCGAGCGCTGCAGTCGCTGGCTTGTGGGAAGCCCACCCAGCGCGTCCTCACCAAGGAGCCCAAGTCCAAGGAGATCGAGAACGGCCACGTGTTTACAGTCAACGATCAGTTTACCTCCAAACTGCACAGAGTCAAAATACAGACAGGTGAGTGTGTCGTCTGTTATTCTAATGAGATGGGTTTTCTAAATGATAAAAGGAGCCATATCACAGTGGTCTTCTGGTCTGGGGAGCTACAGTCTTAGGGTTTTAGGCTCATCTTCTAACTATTGCTCATTTAACCTCTGGGCATGTTGACCTTTGCCCTGATGACCTGAGATTTGTTCAGCAGGATGTGCAGATAGAGATATGCTATTTAGAACAAACATACTTCTCTGACATGTCGAGTTTTGCAAAATAATTGGCTCTCTTTGTGGTATTTCTATCTGCAACGTTTGGCTACTGAACGTGGCCCTGTGCTGAGGTTGCTGTCTCTCCTCCCCTCCCTCCGCCGAGGTTGCCAGCCCCCCCTCCCTCCGCCGTGCTTGCTGCCACCCCCCCCTCCGCTGTGCTAAGGTTGCTGTCTCTCCCCCCCCCCCCTCCGCCGTGCTAAGGTTTCTGTCTCTCCCTCCCTCCAGTCGCTGCTAAGCAGGGCGAGTCGGACCCTGAGAGGAAGGAGACGCGGCAGAAGGTGGACGACGACAGGAAGCATGAGATCGAGGCGGCCATCGTCCGCATCATGAAGTCCAGGAAGAGGATGCAGCACAACGTCCTGGTAGCAGAGGTGGGTGTGGCCTTAACGTCCTGGTAGCAGAGGCCTTAACGTCCTGGTAGCAGAGGCCTTAACGTCCTGGTGGCAGAGGCCTGGTGGCAGAGGCCTTAACGTCCTGGTGGCAGAGGCCTTAACGTCCTGGTGGCAGAGGCCTTAACGTCCTGGTGGCAGAGGCCTTAACGTCCTGGTGGCAGAGGCCTTAACGTCCTGGTGGCAGAGGCCTTAACGTCCTGGTGGCAGAGGCCTTAACCTCTTGGGGCTATTTGGGACGCTAGCGTGCCTCCCGTGGCGCACCCTATCAACAGCAGGTGCATTTCAAGAGCGGCAAATTTGAAACCAAATAAATGTCAAAATTCAAATTTTTCAAACATACAACTATCTTACACCCTTTGAAAGATAAACATCTCCTTAATCTAACCATGTTGTCCGATTTCAAAAAGGTTTTACGGCGAAAGCATAAAGTTAGGTTATGTTAGGAGAGTACATTGACAATAGCTGTGTGTAATGTATTGTCAATTCAAAGACAGGCGTCACCAAAACCATAAAATCAGCTAAAATTATGCACTAACCTTTTACAATCTCCATCAGATGACACTCCTAGGACATTATGTTAGACAATGCATGCATTTTTAGTTCTATCAAGTTCATATTTATATCCAAAAACAGCGTTTTACTATGGTGTTGATGTTCAGGAAATCGTTTCCCTCCAATAACCGGCAGTCAAGTCAGCACAACAAAATAAATAATTAATATTAGAAAACATTGGTAAAATATTATATTGTCATTCAAAGAATTATAGATTTACATCTCTTGAACGCAATCGACTTGCCAGATTTAAAAATAACCTTACTGGGAAATCACACTTTGCAATAATCTGAGCACTGCGCCCAGAAAAATACGCTTTGCGATACAGACTAACCGCCATGTTGGAGAGATCTAAAATCGAAAATACTATGTAAATAATCCATTACCTTTGATTCTCTTCATCAGATGTCACTTCCAGGAATCCCAGGTCCATAACGAATGTAGTTTTGTTCAAAAAAGCTCATCATTTATGTCCAAAAAGCTCCGTGTTGTTAGCACATGATCTAAGCCAGCCGGACTTCACTTCATGAACGAGGGGGAAAAATATATTTACGTTCGTTCAAACATGTCAAACGTTGTATAGCATAAATCATTAGTGCCTTTTTTAACCAGAACATGAATAAAATTCAAGGCGGACGATTGGGTTCTCTTTTAAAACGTATTGGAACGAGAGTACCCAACATGAACTCGCGCGCCAGGTGTCTTATGGGCCATCACCGTTCCAAGGCTCTTGTTCGGTCAGATCTCACAGTATAAGACTCAAAACACTTTGTAAAGGCTGACATCTAGTGGAAGCAATAGGAAGTGCCAAAACATTCATCAGCCCCTGTGTTTTTCAATGGCATAGGCTTAAAGGCAATTCAACACATCAGGTATCCACTTCCTGTCAGAATCTGTCTCAGGGTTTTGCCTGCCAAATTAGTTCTGTTATACTCAGACACCATTCAAACAGTTTTAGAAACTTTAGGGTGTTTTCTATCCATATATAATAAGTATATGCATATTCTAGTTACTGGATAGGATTAGTAACCAGATTAAATCGGGTACATTTTTTTATCCAGCCGTGAAAATACTGCCCCCTAGCCCCAACAGGTTAACGTCCCGGTGGCAGAGGCCTTAACGTCCCGGTGGCAGAGGCCTTAACGTCCCGGTGGCAGAGGCCTTAACGTCCCGGTGGCAGAGGCCTTAACGTCCCGGTGGCAGAGGCCTTAACGTCCCGGTAAGAGGTGGGTTGTTTCCTGGACACAGAGTAAGCTTAGGCCTATATGGCATCCATAGAGATTCTAACGGCAAGTGGTAGTGTTACCATGGAGATGGCCTTTCAGCAGTTGAGCAAATCAAATGGAGGCTTCCTCTCCCCTCCTTTTGAAGAAGTTCTAAGGTAATTGAGGAGAGAGAAAAGGCGCTTTTATGAAATGAGAAGCTCCTTCTCTCGTGTGTCATCAGTCAAATGACGTTTACAGGGGTGGATCCCAAAATACATGTGTGAAGAGATAAAAACAAGACATTTTCTAGGTAAAACCTTGAGGCATATTGTTTTTACACGCCTGCATGCTATTCTCCTTCAGACAAAACAAAAGCTGATTCAAAGGGGGTGTGGCAGATTTCAAAACTCTTCCAATAAAAACCCGTAGTATACACATGACTCTTCTCCATGAAAGGTGGCTACAGAGGAGGGGATGAGCCTCTTCCGTTCTCCTACTTGACCACTTATCAGTTTCTGAGGTTACTGTGGACAGAGGAGAAAGGGTGGCGGACAGACCTTTGCCCTAGACTAAAAATAACTAGCTCAATGGGAGAATTTCCATTGAATCTGTTTAGGGAAACCGGTCCATGAGGTCTGGAGAGAACTCTCTGCCTTGATCTCCACTAGCTGTACTGCCCTGGACTTGGTTTGTTTCACAGGGACAACACACATTGTTCAATATTTCAGACTAAAAGGCACTGCGTGGCCAATCTGTTGTCTGCATTGGCCGTGCAGCAGTAAGGGTGATAGGGCCACTGCAGAAGTCAGGGCTTTCATACTTCTCAGAGCAGTGCAGAGCTGTTGTGAAGGAAGTTGTCAAGGAAGTGAGTTTGTGTTTATACAGGACCGCCCTCACCTTCCATCAACCAATCATGTCAATGCGTAGTTTTACAGAGCCCTCTGCATTGTTACGGAATGTGCATGGCGATGCAGTATGCAGCTCAGTTTGGCCTCTGCATGCTTCCGTAGGCTCCAACGCCCTCCGTATGGAACCACTGACCACATTTTCGGATCAAGCATAAATTGTCTCTGAGCCAGCTGGTAAATGTTCATGTGTTGTCCATTCAGTCGCTCGTCATAGCATGTGTAGGGTTGATGTGCAGCCAGGTTTGGAAGATGGTTTTTATTATTAAAATCTGCATCCCAAGATCATTTGAGTCAATTTGGTTGAATACAAGATTTGGTTTTCAATGTATTCTCTTTTTTTCACTTGGAAATGTTTATCCCTACAGTATTTGTGAGTACTTTGAGGTAACTTTTGCAACATGAGTACCGGCAATCATCTCTGTGCTATTCTTTCACCAATCATGTTATGGTTTTTAATGGAAATACACTTCCTCAGAACTTGGATATTTTGGCACATGATATTTCAGTACAGGACATTAACACATGATATTTCAAGGACATTTCAGCACAGTCTCTTGAACCAGAGAAACAATAGTGTAGTGTCTAATAGTGTTATTGTACCTTTCCTCCCCAGGTCACCCAGCAGCTGAGGGCCCGGTTCCTCCCCAGCCCTGTGGTCATTAAGAAGCGCATTGAAGGACTCATAGAGAGAGAATACTTGGCACGGACGCCTGAGGACCGCAAAGTCTACACCTACGTTGCATAAGAGGAGGAGAGGAGCGTTGTTGGAGAAGAGAAATGGATTGAGGGGAGGTTTTTTTGGAGGGGGAGTGTTGTGCGCATGGACTGGGAAGTTCCTTTTTAAAAGATAAATGCTGGGAAGCTGACTCCTCCCTTTACAAAAATGACAAAAACCAGAAGTAAATGGCAAAAAAATAATACAAAAAAAAATCAAATCCATGAAGTGTTGTAGATTTTTTTTTATCAGGCCAACTACTATTACTCTTGCTCCCTGTGAGAATTTCAACATGGATGGATTCCAGCTTTTCACCGTTTTACCCTTGTAGAGATCAACCTTAAAGAATCCCTCGGGAAAGATGTGAATGCACCACTTTTTTTTTTTTTTTGGTTTTCAATACTGTATAAAAATGAGAACGAATTATTAAAAACAAAACAGCAAATGTGGATTGCTACAAAAATAAATAAAATATTGAATATTGAGGTTTTATTTCTTATCCAACAATTATTTAATGCTGATCCTTCAGGCTAACACTAGCTACAAAATGCTGATCCTTCAGGCTAACACTAGCTACAAAATGCTGATCCTTCAGGCTAACACTAGCTACAAAATGCTGATCCTTCAGGCTAACACTAGCTACAAAATGCTGATCCTTCAGGCTAACACTAGCTACAAAATGCTGATCCTTCAGGCTAACACTAGCTACAAAATGCTGATCCTTCAGGCTAACACTAGCTACAAAATGCTGATCCTTCAGGCTAACACTAGCTACAAAATGCTGATCCTTCAGGCTAACACTAGCTACAAAATGCTGATCCTTCAGGCTAACACTAGCTACAAAATGCTGATCCTTCAGGCTAACACTAGCTACAAAATCGTTGAATTCAAGTGTGTGCGCGTGTGTCCTGAGTTTCAGACAGGGATATACTCAATCTGTGTTTAAGTCCAAGTTCTTTATTACCAATGAGTACAGGTTAGAGACACTTAAAGCTAGAATCCTTAGTTGCTACATCTATTTTTACCCATTTAATCTTAAAGAACAAGTTTCAAATTCCTCATGAGCTCAGTTCAGCTGTTGTGTCCCATTTTGTAAACAAAAACATGGTTAAAAATGTTATTTTGATATCCTGGATGGTCAGCCCTTGCATCCATAAGCTCCAGGCCCATCCCTCAGCTAGGATTCTAGCTTAAGAGTGAAATGAGTGACCATGAATGTGTCAGGATGAGCTATCTGCCACCTCATGGCTGTTGGTCACATACTGAGACTTTGCATTTCCTTAACACAGTGAAAAGTACAAAGGGGAGAATTCCATTTACATCAATGACTGAAGTTCGCATACTGACTGCAGGAATGTCAACCAGAGAACTGAATGTTAATTTCCCTCCCATAAGCCACTGTTTTAGAGAATTTGACAGTAAGTCCAACCGACCTAACAATTTTACATTTTAGTCATTTAGCAGACGCTCTTATCCATAGCGACTTACAGTAGTGAATGCATACATTTCATGCATTTTTTTTTGTTGTACATACGGCAGACCAGGTGTAACCACGCCAGCCCTGGAACTCCACATCTGGCTTCTTCACCTGCGGGACTATCTGAGACCAGCCACCTGGACAGCTGATGAAACTGTGTTTGCAGAACTGAAGAATTTCTGCACAAACTGTCAAACCGTCCCAGGGAAGCTCACCTACGTGCTCGTCATCACCAAGGTCTTGACCTGACTGCAGTTTGGTGTCGTAACCGACTTCAGTGGGCAAATGCTCATCTTCGATGGCCACTGGCACGCTGGAGAAGTACGCTCTTCACGGATGAATCGCGGTTTCAACTGTACTTTAACATTTTTGCATGTTGCGTTTATTTTTGTTCAGCGTTAGAGCTGAATTATTTCAGCTAGTATTAGAATTGGTTCTTTAGGTAAGAAAGAGTTTACCAAATGGTTGTGTGTGTTTTGGTTCCATTGGGGTCACAGCTTGAGACTGGAAAATAGTAGCCTATGTTGATATGGTGCGTTTGGGTCACACAATAACAGTCTTAAGCAACTTTGACATTCGTATGCGATGAATACAATCTTATAGTGTGTTGTGTATATATAACTACTGTAGCCAAGCACCTCCCCACCATGTGAACCCTGTTCTCTACTTCTACCTAGACCATGGGTCCATCAAAGGGACCTTTTGCAGACTGGAGGTTATCAGGCCGGAGCTTCTGGACCAGCATGCCCCTGATGGAACTAATCTGGGGGAAAGAGGATGAGACATGTACATGCCAGAATGGACAAAAGAGTTAATGTTGACAGATATTTATTTTTATTGCAGAAACTCCCATGGCATAGCCCCAATGAATATCCAGACCATTGGTTTGTTATGTCTACTGTGCAAGTGTCCATCACCCTTGGGTCTCAACTCTTCTGCAGTGGAATGAGGCTCTGGTCACATACACAGTGGTCACATGGTTAGCAGATGTTATTGCGAGTGTAGCAAAATGCTTGTACACGCAACCTTCTAATTGGTTGCCTCTGGAATTTTACATACACATACACTCCTGAAGGGAAGAGAACCTATTCAGATCATAGATTACTTTGTTCAGACAGTAAAGGTCTTACCCAAGGTGCGTTCAGACAGTACAAGTTTTACCCAAGGTGTATTCAGACAGTACAAGCCTTTCCAAGGTGCGTTCAGACAGTACAAGTCTTTCCAAGGTGTATTCAGACAATAAAGGTCTTACCCAAGGTGCGCTCAGACAGTAAAGGTCTTACCCAAGGTGCGCTCAGACAGTAAAGGTCTTACCCAAGGTGCGCTCAGACAGTAAAGGTCTTACCCAAGGTCCGTTCAGACAGTAAAGGTCTTACCCAAGGTGTGTTCAGACAGTACAAGTCTTACCCAAGGTGTATTCAGACCATACAAGTCTTACCCAAGGTGCGTACAGACAGTACAAGTCTTACCCAAGGTGCGTTCAGACAGTAAAAGCCTTTCCAAGGTGCGTTAAGACAGTACAAGTCTTACCCAAGGTACGTTCAGACCGCACAAGTCTTACCCAAGGTGCGTTCAGTCAGTACAAGTCTTACCCAAGGTACGTTCAGACCGTACAAGTCTTACCCAAGGTGCGTTCAGACAGTCTTACCCCAGGTGCACTATTTTGGTATTTGTTTTATTGGTCCACTGTTGATTCAGCCCCAAAATGGTTTGCATGTCAGCAGTCAAGTTTTCAAGATATTGGACTTTCAAGAAGCAAAGTCAGTTGCCACATCCTCAAGTGATGTCGCGTTCAAAACACCTGGGAACTCTGAGATCTCCGACTTCATTGTGTTCAAGGCAACTGGGGGAAAAAAACTCTGATTTTCCCACTTGAAAATCACTGGCACCATGATTTGACCTAGTTAACACATGGATGGTGGGGTACTGCAGGTTAGTATACAGACTGTGTGGTGTCTACCAACACATTGATGGTGGGGTATTGCAGGTTAGTATACAGACTGTGTGGTGTCTACCAACACATTGATGGTGGGGTATTGCAGGTTAGTATACAGACTGTGTGGTGTCTACCAACACATGGATGGTGGGGTATTGCAGGTTAGTATACAGACTGTGTGGTGTCTACCAACACATGGATGGTGGGGTATTGCAGGTTAGTATACAGACTGTGTGGTGTCTACCAACACATGGATGGTGGGGTACTGCAGGTTAGTATACAGACTGTGTGGTGTCTACCAACACATGGATGGTGGGGTATTGCAGGTTAGTATACAGACTGTGTGGTGTCTACCAACACATTGATGGTGGGGTACTGCAGGTTAGTATACAGACTGTGTGGTGCCTACCAACACATGGATGGTGGGGTATTGCAGGTTAGTATACAGACTGTGTGGTGTCTACCAACACATTGATGGTGGGGTATTGCAGGTTAGTATACAGACTGTGTGGTGCCTACCAACACATGGATGGTGGGGTACTGCAGGTTAGTATACAGACTGTGTGGTGTCTACCAACACATGGATGGTGGGGTACTGCAGGTTAGTATACAGACTGTGTGGTGTCTACCAACACATGGATGGTGAGGTACTGCAGGTTAGTATACAGACTGTGTGGTGCCTACCAACACATGGATGGTGGGGTATTGCAGGTTAGTATACAGACTGTGTGGTGTCTACCAACACATTGATGGTGGGGTATTGCAGGTTAGTATACAGACTGTGTGGTGTCTACCAACACATTGATGGTGGGGTACTGCAGGTTAGTATACAGACTGTGTGGTGCCTACCAACACATTGATGGTGGGGTATTGCAGGTTAGTATACAGACTGTGTGGTGTCTACCAACACATGGATGGTGGGGTACTGCAGGTTAGTATACAGACTGTGTGGTGTCTACCAACACATGGATGGTGGGGTACTGCAGGTTAGTATACAGACTGTGTGGTGTCTACCAACACATGGATGGTGGGGTATTGCAGGTTAGTATACAGACTGTGTGGTGCCTACCAACACATTGATGGTGGGGTATTGCAGGTTAGTATACAGACTGTGTGGTGCCTACCAACACATGGATGGTGGGGTACTGCAGGTAGGGTTGCACATTTTGGGAAATATTCAGAGGTGGAAACTTTCCGTGGGAATCAACGGGAATATATGGGAATTAACAGAAATAATATTAATACCATTTAAATGTAGATGTTTTTTGCATTTGATATATTTATCATATCATATGGAGACAGAAACATAAACCTTTTACCTTATCATAAGTAGACATTGCAAATGATTAAATCCTTCCAACAGAAATAAAAAACGATTTAGTTATGAATTGAAGTTTAATTAAATGAGTTGAATCTTCACATGGGATGATTTCACTGAACAACAAAAGGGAATATTGAATGATCCCCAATGATCCATCGCAACCAAAAACGTTTTCAACATACGTAAAATAATACTCTAGAAACGAAAGCTTTGGTTGTCTTCCTCTCAGGCTTCCAATTTCTTCTCCCTGGACCTCCTCAATGTACACCTCTTGAACATCAGACTCTGAGGCCTCATCTTTACTGTCACTTTCCAACCTTGTTGAGGATGGCTTGTTGTCAGGCACAAAAAGCCTCAAATTTGTCCGGATGGCCACCAATTTTTTAACCCTTGTATTGGTCAGCCTGTTGCGTGCTTTGGTGTGTGTGTTCCCAAACAAGGACCAGTTGAGCACTGAGGTGGCTGATGTTGGTGGGATTTGGAGGATGATGGAGGCAACAGGAGAAAGAGCCTCAGATCCACAAAGTCCCTTCCACCAGGTGGCTGATGAGATATGTTGGCACAACTGCCATATTGCATCTCCATCCCAAAGCCCTTGCTTGGAAGTGTACTTCGCCAGACTGCCAAGAACCTTGCCCTCATCCAGGCCGAAGTGGCGAGACACGGTAGTGATGACACCATAGGCCTTGTTAATCTCTGCACCAGACAGGATGCTCTTGCCAGCATATTTGGGGTCCAACATGTATGCATTGTTTATGGGCTTCAGGCAGAAGTCTTCACGCTTTTTGATGTATTTCAGAACTGCAGTTTCCTCTGCTTGGAGCAACAGTGAAGTGGGCTGGGCAGTACGGATTTCTTCTCTTACATCTGCAAACAGAGTCTGAACATCAGACAGGATGGCATTGTCTCCCTCAATCCGTGCAATGGCTACTGCTATAGGTTTCAGGAGTTTCAGGCTGCTTACCACTCTCTCCCAAAATACATCTTCCAGGAGGCCATATTGGCAGACTGTGATATGGCCATTTCTTGGAGAGACACCTTCCCCTCCAGGAGACTGTCAAACATGATGACAACACCACCCCAACAGGTGTTGCTGGGCAGCTTCAATGTGGTGCTCTTAGTCTTCTCACTTTGCTTGGTGAGGTAGATTGCTGCTATAACTTGATGACCCTTCACATACCTAACCATTTCCTTGGCTCTCTTGTAGAGTGTATCCATTGTTTTCAGTGCCATCATGTATTTGAGGAGCAGATTCAATGCATGAGCAGCACAGCCAATGGGTGTGATGTGAGGGTAGGACTCCTCCACTTTAGACCAAGCAGCCTTCATGTTCGCAGCATTGTCTGTCACCAGTGCAAATACCTTCTGTGGTCCAAGGTCATTGATGACTGCCTTCAGCTCATCTGCAATGTAGAGACCGGTTTGTCTGTTGTCCCTTGTGTCTGTGCTCTTGTAGAATACTGGTTGAGGGGTGGAGATGATGTAGTTAATTATTCCTTGCCCACAAACATTCGACTACCCATCAGAGATGATTGCAATACAGTCTGCTTTCTCTATGATTTGCTTGATTTTCACTTGAACTCTGTTGAACTCTGCATCCAGCAAATGAGTAGATAAAGCATGTCTGGTTGGAGGGGTGTATGCTGAGCGAAGAACATTCAGAAATCTCTTCCAATACACATTGCCTGTGAGCATCAGAGGTCAACCAGTTGCATACACACCTCGAGCAAGACATTCATCAGCATTTCTTTGACTACGTTCCTCTATTGAGTAAAAAAAACTTCTGATTCCAGGAGGACCATGAGCTGTTGCTATCGATAAGGTGTCTGATTCATCATTTCACCTCGAATAGAAGTAGAGGGACTTTTGTCAGAGGTTTCTTGTTGTGAGCGCTGAGGGAACTTTATGCACTTGGCCAGATGATTCTGCATCTTTGTTGCATTCTTCACATATGATTTGGCACAATATTTGCAAATGTACACAGCTTTTCCTTCTACATTAGCTGCAGTGAAATGTCTCCACACATCCGATAGTGCCCGTGGCATTTTCTTGTAAAGATTAGTTTTTTTTTGTAAAAAACAAGACAAATTCAATTCCATGTACAGATAAATAGTTAAGCAGTAATATTAAACATCTCCTTTGTAAGATAAATGTTGTAAAATGAAACATGTATGGAAACAGGTGAATTAACACTCCTCAGTTAGCAGGCTCAAGCAAGCTAAAATCCACATGGTAGCAAAAACTAACTAGCAGAAATTGTTAACAAGTTAGAAATTATTTAAACACACTTTGCTGTAGGCTACTATTTACTAGTAAACAAAAAAATTATGTATGTAATATAAAATATATTCACCCCACCCAGTATTGTAATCAAAACTCACCAGAAAGTATGTAGTCCTTGGCTCAGACAGTGTAGTAGTGTGGGCTCAATAGCATCTCATTAGTGTCCAAGATCTTGAGAATTAGTTGTACATGTGATGGAAGAATGCACTGTGCATGCAGAGGGTTGAAATTCCATTGAATTGGGGATAGTTTAACCAAAATAAGACCTAGAATTGCCTTATGTGTATCACACAAAAAAAGGTTAACTGTTATAAGCTAACTTTTATTGATGAATTTAAGGGAAATTCCCGAGCTTAACTTCCCATGGAACATTTCCGGAATAATTCCGGAAATGTACAGACCCTCTGCAACACTAATTGCAGGTTAGTAAATGGACTGTGTGGAGCCTACCAACATGTTGATGGTGGGGTATTGCATCTGAAAGGATCCCAGACCTTGTGTCTCAGATATATCCAGATGGTGACCGTATACTTCCTAGATTGAAAAGTCATTTAAAGTAATACAATAAACCAGTATGGTCAGATGTTGATCTTTATGCAGAAGCTGAGTTCAGCACAAACGTTGTAGCTGAGTTCACAAACACACACGAGCAATCTCTCTCAGCTCTCTCCTTGTTCCTGCATACCATGTGGACTGTACCACCTGGGCAAACACTGCATACCATGTGGACTGTACCACCTGGACAAACATTGCATACCATGTGGACTGTACCAGCTGGACAAACACTGCATACCATGTGGACTGTACCACCTGGACAAACATTGCATACCATGTGGACCGTACCACCTGGACAAACACTGCATACCATGTGGACTGTACCACCTGGGCAAACACTGCATACCATGTGGACTGTACCACCTGGACAAACACTGCATACCATGTGGACTGTACCACCTGGACAAACACTGCATACCATGTGGACTGTACCACCTGGACAAACACTGCATACCATCTGGACTGTACCACCTGGACAAACACTGCATACCATCTGGACTGTACCAACTGGAGAAACAAAAGAGGGGATGTTGGTAAAACCTGAGCCATAGGACCATGCCTCAGGACTACCTGACATGATGACTCCTTGCTGTCCCCAGTCCACCTGGCCGTGCTGCTGCTCCAGTTTCAACTGTTCTGCCTGCGGCTATGGAACCCTGACCTGTTCACCGGACGTGCTACCTGTCCCAGACCTGCTGTTTTCAACTCTCTAGAGACAGCAGGAGTGGTAGAGATACTCTCAATGATCGGCTATGAAAAGCCAACTGACATTTACTCTTGAGGTGCTGACTTGTTGCACCCTCGACAACTACTGTGTCGATAATTATGGTCAAATAATCAAATAAAAAAATACAAAATAATTTATTATTTGACCATGCTGGTCATTTATGAACATTTGAACATCTTGGCACAGCCAGAAGAGGACTGGCCACCCCCCATAGCCTGGTTCCTCTCTAGGTTTCTTCCTAGGTTTTGGCCTTTCTAGGGAGTTTTTCCTAGCCACCGTGCTTCTACATCTGCATTGCTTGCCGTTTGGGGTTTTAGGCTGGATTTCTGTACAGCACTTTGAGATATCAGCTGATGTAAGAAGGGCTATATAAATACATTTGATTTGATTTGAAAACAGAATCCTTATAGTTCTGTAGCCTGTACAAAGAAAGTCACACCCAACAATTCAATGGGTAAACCTATTAACCAACGTTTTGGTAATGTAGTGCCTTTTTTTAACCAGATAACTTGTGTAGCCTATGACAGCAGCATAGAGAGGCAGGGGGTGGGTTTAACTTGTGTAGCCTATGACAGCAGCATAGAGAGGCAGGGGGTGGGTTTAACTTGTGTAGCCTATGACAGCAGCATAGAGAGGCAGGGGGTGGGTTTAACTTGTGTAGCCTATGACAGCAGCATAGAGAGGCAGGGGGTGGGTTTAACTTGTGTAGCCTATGACAGCAACATAGAGAGGCAGGGGGTGGGTTTAACTTGTGTAGCCTATGACAGCAGCATAGAGAGGCAGGGGGTGGGTTTAACTTGTGTAGCCTATGACAGCAGCATAGAGAGGCAGGGGGTGGGTTTTTCTTCTTGACCAATCTCTGGTTCCATACCTTTATTAGCTACAACTGTGACGGTGCTGTCAATGGGACTATTGTAATGTGAGTTAAAACAGGGGTTGTGTATGTCTGCTGGTGCCATACGTTGATCTAAATTAATATATAGCCTACAGTGAGAGTAATAACCTTGACAATTACAGATGATCATTAAAGGACAAATATTTCATCCTGATCATGAAACAAGGACCAGCATATAATACTCTCACACATAGGTTAGTGTTAACACTTTGACTTTGCAAACAGTTTCTGCACCCTCAATAACCTACTTTCCCCCACAAAACAAAATACAACACATTTACACTATGTATGTCAACATTTTGCAAATAACTGACCTTGTGAATTCCTTTGAGAAACCAGATGATATTGCAATAGAAAGACACTGCTTTCATATTCAAGTGTTCTGCTCTCTAAAGCCAGCTGAGTTGTGGCCAGTCCAAATGCGACAGGGAAAAAGTGCCTACTGGTTGATTTGTTTTGTGTAGTGCTGCCCCCTCAAGTCTTTTCCAAGAACAAGAAGTGCACAGGCCTCTGAAACACCATGTCAGGTGACACGTTCATTCATTGATTCTTTAGGCTCCTTTTTTCATTTCTTGGGAAACGCCTGCACATGAACAGTTTATGAAGGCTAAAACAATGACGCAAACTGCTTAATAACCTTTAGCCTACCACTCAGTAGCCACACTGGCAATGTATTTTTAACTCTTTTCATTTAGCTCATTTTGCATCAGTATGCTAATAGGCCTCACCTGGTACAGTAACCACCTCCGTTTCTAACATAAGGTGCAGCATTCGAACAAGTGTAGAGCTCACATCCAATCCAGAAAAAGAGAACAGGTGTAGAGCTCACATCCAATCCAGAAAAAGAGGACAGGTGTAGAGCTCACATCCAATCCAGAAAAAGAGAACTGGTGACGTAGGGTTATTCCCCACAGGCTCCGGCAGGGAGGAGTTTACCCGTTCAGCTCGGAGGTCAGCGGGCATTCTGGAGGAACAAGCACAGATATGCGCTCTTTCGGTTTTCACACACGCTGTGCGAGGTGAAACTATTTCACTAACTTTTATTTACTTAAAACGATCCCCAAAAAATCCTCAAAGTGGTGAGTTAGTGTTGGTTTTCGTTTTTTCCCCGGTGCATAACCCGTTGTTCTAATTTAGAATTGAGTCAGACAGATATTCTGACAGTCACTAGACTGTACCTGTAAATTAGCTGCCAGGTGTTTGTTTAGGATTTCTGAGTCAGTTGCAACTGTATATTTGTCATTTATCGTTTGCCCTCTCTATACACTATAAATATATTCATATAAATACATCGTTTATTCTAAATGTTTGATGGGCTTTGAATGGGTATGCGACAGTATTTCTGCGGAAGGGACAGTCGGAAGTAAGGGGTATTTCCATCCTGTGGAACATATTCCGTCACTTGTCGCTTGGCAGGTGACTCTGCACAGCCCCGGTGACAGTTGCAACCTGGGATATGTTTATACAGCTTAGGCGTCATAGCCTATTTGGGACTGCCTTGCCCTTTCAATAACTGTAAGTAGTGTTTTCATAAAGTATTCATACCCCTTGACTTATTCCACATTTGTTGTGTTACAGCCTGAATTCAAAATGGATTAAATATATGTTTTCTCTCACCCATCTAGACACAATACCCCATAATGACAAAGTGAAAACATGTTTTTAGACATTTTAATAAATGTATTGATAATTAAGTACAGAAATATTCAATTTACATAAATAACACACCCCTGTGTTAATAAATGTTAGAATCACCTTTGTCAGTGATTACAGCTGGGAGTCTTTCTTGGTAGGTCTCTAAGAGCTTTGCACACCTGGATTGTACAATATTCTTCACTTTGGTTGTTGATCATTGCTAGACAGCCATTTCCAAGTCTTGCCATAGATTTTCAAGCCGATTTAAGTCATAACTGTAACTAGGCCGATGTTATTTCAGTAAGCAACTCCAGTGTATATTTGTCCTTGTGTTGTAGGTTTTTGTCCTGCTGAATGATGAATGTGTCTCCTAGTGTCAGGTGGAAAGCAGACTGAACCAGGTTTTCTGCTAGGATTTTGCATGCGCTTTATTCTGTTTTATTTTTATCAACAAACCAAAAAACTCCCTTGTCCTTGCCGCTGACAAGCATGATGCAGCCACCACCATGCTTGAAATATGAAGTGGTACTCAGTGGTGTGTTGTGTTGGATAACATAACGCTTTGTATTCAGGGCATAAAGTTCATTTCTTTGCCATTTTTTTTTGCAGTTTAACTTTTTTAGTTCCTTATTGTAAACAGGAAGCATGTTGTGGAATATGTGTATTCTGTACAGGCTTCCTTCTTTTCACTCTGTCATTTAGGTTAGTATTGTGGAGTAACTACAATTTTGTTGATCCATCCTCAGTTTTATCCTATCACAGCCCTTAATCCAAATCACATTGTATTGGTCACATACACGTGGTTAGCAGATGTTATTGTGGGTGTAGTGAAATGCTTGTTCTTCTAGCTCCGACAGAGCAGTAATATCTAACAAGTAATATCTAACAAACCACACAACATATACCCAATACACACAAATCTAAGTAGGAATGAATTAAGACTATATACATATGGACGAGCGATATCAGAGCGGAACGGACTAAGATACAGTAGAATAGTATAGAATACAGTATATACATATGAGATGAGTAATGTAGGATATGTAAACATTATTAAGTGAATGAGATACCGTAGAATAGTATAGGAAACAGTATATACATGAGATGAGGATTGGCAGATATGTAAACATTACGTGACCAAAGGTGGCACCTCTGCAACTGTTTTAACGTCACCATTGGCCTCATGGTGAAATCCCTGAGTGGTTTCCTTCCTCTCCGGCAACTGCACATTGATCTGGTACTGGTGCTCCCTGTATATAGCTCCACATTGATCTGGTACTGGTACTCCCTGTATATAGCTCCACATTGATCTGGTACTGGTACTCCCTGTATATAGCTCCACATTGATCTGGTACTGGTACTCCCTGTATATAGCTCCACATTGATCTGGTACTGGTGCTCCCTGTATATAGCTCCACATTGATCTGGTACTGGTGCTCCCTGTATATAGCTCCACATTGATCTGGTACTCCCTGTATATAGCTCCACATTGATCTGGTACATCCTGTATATAGCCTCACATTGATCTGGTACTGGTACATCCTGTATATAGCTCCACATTGATCTGGTACTGGTAATACCTGTATATAGCTCCACATTGATCTGGTACATCCTGTATATAGCCTCACATTGATCTGGTACTGGTACATCCTGTATATAGCTCCACATTGATCTGGTACTGGTACTCCCTGTATATAGCTCCACATTGATCTGGTACTCCCTGTATATAGCTCCACATTGATCTGGTACATCCTGTATATAGCCTCACATTGATCTGGTACTGGTACATCCTGTATATAGCTCCACATTGATCTGGTACATCCTGTATATAGCCTCACATTGATCTGGTACTGGTACATCCTGTATATAGCTCCACATTGATCTGGTACTGGTACTCCCTGTATATAGCTCCACATTGATCTGGTACTCCCTGTATATAGCTCCATCTTTGTGAGGCATCGGGGCAGCAGCGTAGCCTAGTGGTTAGAGCGTTGGACTAGTAACTGAAAGGTTGCAAGTTCGAATCCCCGAGCTGACAAGGTACATATCTGTTGTTCTGCCCCTGAACACTGTTCCTATGCCGTCATTGAAATTCTTAACTGACTTGCCCAGTTAAATAAAGGTCAAATAAAAAACCTCCCTGGTCTTTGTGGTTGAATCTGTGTTTGAAATTCACTGCTCAACTGAGGGCCCTTACAGATAAATGTGTTGGGTACAGAGGTGAGGTAGTCATTCAACAATCATGTTACACTATTCTAGAGTCCATGTGACTTGTTCAGCATATTTAGGCTTGCCATAACAAATGGGTTAAATACTTATTGATTCATTTCAAGACATTTCAGATTTACATGTTTAATACATTTAAAAAAAGTTTCTAAACACATAATTCCGCTTTGACATTATGGGGTATTGTGTGAAGGCCAGTGACACAAAATCTACATTTGATCCATTTTAATTTCAGGCTGTAACACAACAAGATGTGGAAAAAATCAAGGGGTGTGAATACTTTCTGAAGGCACTGTACTTTCGCTGTATGTCTCTAAATTTAGAAAGGTATAAGGTTTTAATTCTAATCCTATGTTATTTATGTATCCTACTCTCTGTCCCACTGTCAGACCAACGATGCCTCAAATCCCTGAAATATCAATGGCTTTGCTGCCATTCATTAACAACTATACACATCTGCAGTGCAAGGTTAAGAAAAAAACACATTTCTATTAAGTTCATTAATTTCTATATTGTGTATTCTGTATGGCTTTGCTGGCATCGCCGGCTCAGTTTAACAGTTGACAACAACACATATCCTCAGAGAAAGCTTGTCCAGATATTCCAGTCAGCTGTGGTCCTCTGAAGTCAACAATAGCAGGAAGATGAAACCAGAGATCACTTGACCCCATTGGCTTAGTTCTAATGAATATCAAATTGGACATCCAGCTGAACAAAGCAAGGAAACACACTCTCTAAACAGCACTAACACGTCTCTTGAATTCTCTTGGAAGCAAAACAGTATTACTAAATGAAAGAGGTTGGGTACAGGGGAGTAATGATTACATCTCATCAGTTTACATGTAATCGGATTACAAAAAAACTGTCACTGTAATCAGAATCAAAATAAAGAAAAACCTTTTGAATGAGTAGGTGTGTCCAAGCTGGTATTATATACAGTACTATACAGTTGAAGTCGGAAGTGAACAGACACTTAGGTTGGAGTCATTAATACTCGTTTTTCAACCACCCCACAAATTTCTTGTTAACAAACTATAGTTTGGCAAGTCGGTTAGGACATCTACTTTGTGCATAACACAAGTCATTTTTTCAAAAATTGTTTACAGACAGATTATTTCACTTATAATTCACTGTATCACAATTCCAGTGGGTCAGAAGTTTACATACACTAAGTTGACTGTGCCTTTAAACAGATTGGGAAATTCCAGAAAATGATCTCATGGCTTTAGAAGCTTCTGATAGGCTAATTGACATCATTTGAGTCAATTGGAGGTGTACCTGTGGATGTATTTCAAGGCCTACCTTCAAACTCAGTTCCTCTTTGCTTGACATCATGGGAAAATCAAAAGAAATCAGCCAAGACCTCAGAAAAAAACCCAAGTCTGGTTCATCCTTGGGAGCAATTTCCAAACGCCTGAAGGTACCACATTCATCTGTACAAACAATAGTACAGAAGTATAAACACCATGGGACCACACAGCCGTCATACCGTTCAAGAAGGAGATGCGTTCTGTCTCCTAGAGATGAACGTACTTTGGTGCGAAAAGTGCAAATCAATCCCAGAACAACAGCAAATGACCTTGTGAAGATGCTGGAGGAAACGGGTACAAAAGTATCTATATTCACAGTAAAACGAGTCCTATATCGACATAACCTGAAAGGCCGCTAAGCAAGGAAGAAGCCACTGCTCCAAAACCGCCATAAAAGAGCCAGACTACGGTTTGCAACTGCACATGGGGACAAAGATCGTACTTTTTGGAGAAATGTCCTCTGGTCCGATGAAACAAAAATAGAACTGTTTGGCCATTATGTTTGGTGGAAAAATTGGAGAGGCTTGCAAGCCGAAGAACACCATCCCAACCGTGAAGCACGGGGGTGGCAGCATCATGTTGTGGGGGTGCTTTGCTGCAGGAGGGACTGGTGCACTTCACAAAATAGATGGCATCATGAGGCAGGAAAATATGTGGATATATTGAAGCAACATCTCAAGACATCAGTCAGGAAATTAAAGCTTGGTCGCAAATGGGTCTTCCAAATGGACAATGACCCCAAGCATACTTCCAAAGTTGTGGCAAAATGGCTTAAGGACAACAAAGTCAAGGTATTGGAGTGGCCATCACAAAGCCCTGACCTCAATCTTATAGAAAATCTGTTGGCAGAACTGAAAAAGTGTGTGCGAGCAAGGAGGACTACAAACCTGACTCAGTTACACCAGCTCTGTCAGGAGGAATGGGCCACAATTCACCCAACTTATTGTGGGAAGCTTGTGGAAGGCTAACTGAAACGTTTGACCCAAGTTAAGCAATTTAAAGGCAATGCTACCAAATACTAATTGAGTGTATGTAAACTTCTGACCCACTGGGAATGTGATGAAAGAAATAAAAGCAGAAATAAATAATTCTCTCTACTATTATTCTGACATTTCACATTCTTAAAATAAAGTGGTGATCCTAACTGACCTAAGACGGGACATTTTTACTAGGATTAAATGTCAGGAATTGTGAAAAACTGAGTTTAAATGTATTTGGCTAAGGTGTAGGTAAACTTCCGACTTCAACTGTAAACAGTACCAGTCAACAGTATGGACACACCTACTCATTCCAGGGTTTTCACCTAACTACCTGAATGAAGGTTTGAAAGATAAATATTGGAACCCAGCGTTATGCCCTATATTTTTCTCTCCTCTCTGCATGTCCTCTCCTAACCCATCTCGTCCTTTCAGATGCGGTTCCTGCTCCTCTTCAGTCGCCAGGGCAAGCTCCGCCTCCAGAAGTGGTTCACGCCCATCCCCGAGCGAGAGAAGAAGAAGATCACCAGGGACATGACCACCATGGTGTTGGCACGGAAACCACGCTCCTGCAACTTCCTGCACTGGAAAGACCTGAAGATCGTCTACAAGAGGTGAGGAGGGGGGGGGAGACCTGAAAATCATCTACAAGAGGTGAGGGAGGGAGGGAGGAGGGGGAGGAAAGACCTGAAGATCGTCTACATGAGGAGGGGAGGGGGGGGGAGACCTGAGGATCGTCTACAAGAGGTGGGGGGGAGAGGAGGAGGAGGAGGAGGGGAGGAGGGGGAGGAAAGACCTGAGGATCGTCTGCAAGAGGTGAGGAGGGGAGGAGGAGGTGAGGAGGGGAGGAAAGACCTGAAGATCGTCTGCAAGAGGTGAGGAGGGGAGGAGGAGGTGAGGAGGGGAGGAAAGACCTGAAGATCGTCTACAAGAGGTGAGGAGGGGAGGAAGTGAAGAGGAGAACTCTATTTGCTTACTATTTATCTCAGATTGCATGTCAAATTCTTAGTGGTTTCCTCTTCTTCATATTAAATAACCCCCCCACCCCTGTTACCCCCCCCCACCCACCTCTCTAACTGTAATGCTGTATTGCCCTGTTACCCCCCCACCCACCTCTCTAACTGTAATGCTGTATTGCCCTGTTACCCCCCACCCACCTCTCTAACTGTAATGCTGATTGCCCTGTTACCCCCCACCCACCTCTCTAACTGTAATGCTGAATTGACCCTGTTACCCCCCCCACCCACCTCTCTAACTGTAATGCTGTATTGCCCTGTTACCCCCCCACCCACCTCTCTAACTGTAATGCTGTATTGCCCTGTTACCCCCCCACCCCCCCTCTAACTGTAATGCTGTATTGCCCTGTTACCCCCCCCACCCACCTCTCTAACTGTAATGCTGTATTGCCCTGTTACCCACCACCCCTCTCTAACTGATGCTGTATTGCCCGTTACCCCCCCCACTCTCTAACTGTAATGCTGTATTGCCCTGTTACCCCCCCGACCCACCTCTCCTAACTGTAATGCTGTATTGCCCTGTTACCCCCCCACCCACCTCTCTCTAACTGTAATGCTGTATTGCCCTGTTATCCCCCCCCCCCCACCCACCTCCTCTAACTGTAATGCTGTATTGCCCTGTTACCCCCCCCCACCCACCTCTCTAACTGTAATGCTGTATTGCCCTGTTACCCCCCCCCCCCACCCACCTCTCTAACTGTAATGCTGTATTGCCCTGTTACCCCCCCCCACCCACCTCTCTAACTGTAATGCTGTATTGCCCTGTTACCCCCCCCCCACCCACCTCTCTAACTGTAATGCTGTATTGCCCTGTTACCCCCCCCACCCACCTCTCTAACTGTAATGCTGTATTGCCCTGTTACCCCCCCACCCACCTCTCTAACGTAATGCTGTATTGCCCTGTTACCCCCCCCACCCACCTCTCTAACTGTAATGCTGTATTGCCCTGTTACCCCCCCCACCCACCTCTCTAACTGTAATGCTGTATTGCCCTGTTACCCCCCCACCCACCTCTCTAACTGTAATGCTGTATTGCCCTGTTACCCCCCCCACCCACCTCTCTAACTGTAATGCTGTATTGCCCTGTTACCCCCCCACCCACCTCTCTAACTGTAATGCTGTATTGCCCTGTTACCCCCCCACCTACCTCTCTAACTGTAATGCTGTATTGCCCTGTTACCCCCCCCCCCACCTCTCTAACTGTAATGCTGTATTGCCCTGTTACACCCCCCCCCCCCACCCACCTCTCTAACTGTAATGCTGTATTGCCCTGTTACCCCCCCACCCACCTCTCTAACTGTAATGCTGTATTGCCCTGTTACCCCTCCACCCACCTCTCTAACTGTAATGCTGTATTGCCCTGTTACCCCCCCCCACCCACCTCTCTAACTGTAATGATGTATTACCCTGTTACCCCCCCCACCCACCTCTCTAACTGTAATGATGTATTACCCTGTTACCCCCCCACCCACCTCTCTAACTGTAATGCTGTATTGCCCTGTTACCCCCCCCACCCACCTCTCTAACTGTAATGCGGTATTGCCCTGTTACCCCCCCACCCACCTCTCTAATTGTAATGCTGTATTGCCCTGTTACCCCCCCACCCACCTCTCTAACTGTAATGCTGTATTGCCCTGTTACCCCCCACCCACCTCTCTAACTGTAATGCTGTATTGCCCTGTTACCTCCCCACCCACCTCTCTAACTGTGATGCTGTATTGCCCTGTTACCCCCCCACCCACCTCTCTAACTGTAATGCTGTATTGCCCTGTTATCCCCCCCACCCACCTCTCTAACTGTAATGCTGTATTGCCCTGTTACCCCCCCCCCATCCACCTCTCTAACTGTAATGCTGTATTGCCCTGTTACCCCCCCACCTACCTCTCTAACTGTAATGCTGTATTGCCCTGTTACCCCCCCAACCACCTCTCTAACTGTAATGCTGTATTGCCCTGTTACCCCCCCACCCACTACTCTAACTGTAATGCTGTATTGCCCTGTTACCCCCCCCCCACCCACCTCTCTCTAACTGTAATGCTGTATTGCCCTGTTACCCCCCACTCACCACTCTAACTGTAATGCTGTATTGCCCTGTTACCCCCCCCCCCCCCCCCCCCCCCCCACCTCTCTCTAACTGTATTGCCCTGTTACCCCCTCACGCACAACTCTCTCTAACTGTAATGCTGTATTGCCCTGTTACCCCCCCAACCACCTCTCTAACTGTAATGCTGTATTGCCCTGTTACCCCCCCCCCCCACCCACCTCGCTCTCTAACTGTAATGCTGTATTGCCCTGTTACCCCCCCCACCCACCTCTCTAACTGTAATGCTGTATTGCCCTGTTACCCCCCCCACCCACCACTCTCTAACTGTAATGCTGTATTGCCCTGTTACCCCCCCACCCCACCTCTCTCTAACTGTAATGCTGTATTTCCCTGTTACCCCCCCACCTACCTCTCTAACTGTAATGCTGTATTGCCCTGTTACCCCCCCCACCCACCTCTCTCTAACTGTAATGCTGTATTGCCCTGTTACCCCCCCACCCACCTCTCTCTCTAACTGTAATGCTGTATTGCCCTGTTACCCCCCCCACCCCACCTCTCTCTCTAACTGTAATGCTGTATTGCCCTGTTACCCCCCCCACCCACCTCTCTCTCTAACTGTAATGCTGTATTGCCCTGTTACCCCCCCCCCCCAACCACCTCTCTAACTGTAATGCTGTATTGCCCTGTTACCCCCCCACCCACCTCTCTAACTGTAATGCTGTATTGCCCCGTTACCACCCCCACCCACCTCTCTAACTGTAATGCTGTATTGCCCTGTTACCACCCCCACCCACCCACCTCTCTAACTGTAATGCTGTATTGCCCCGTTACCCCCCCCCCACCCACCTCTCTAACTGTAGGTATGCCAGTCTGTATTTCTGCTGTGGTTTGGATGCTGAGGAGAATGAACTTCTAGCCTTGGAGATGCTGCATCGCTATGTGGAGCTGTTGGACAAGTATTTTGGCAACGTACGTAAAGGGTAACCTTTCTTTATTTCAGTTGATCTCTCTCTCTGTCACATATTTCCTTCCCTTTCAACCTATCTCTTCCCAAACTCAGACTGAAACTGCTCTGCCTGCGTAGTCGATATTATTTAACACACAGTAAAATGATTCCTGCTAGACTGGACAGACTTGAACGTTGGGTGAATTCCTCTTCCTTTACCCACGCAGGTGTGTGAGCTGGACATCATCTTTAACTTTGAAAAGGCCTACTTCATCCTGGATGAGTTTCTATTAGGGGGAGAGGTACAGGAGACGTCCAAACTAGTGGTGGCCCGCTCCGTCGAGGCCTCGGACATGCTACAGGAGGTGAGAATACTGCCACGCTCAGGGTAGAACCTGCCCCGTAGGCACTGATCTAAGATCAGTATTTCTGCATCCGATCTTATCTAGGATCAGTATTTCTGCCTCCGATCTTATCTAGGATCAGTATTTCTGCCTCCGATCTTATCTAGGATCAGTATTTCTGCATCCGATCTTATCTAGGATCAGTATTTCTGCCTCCGATCTTATCTAGGATCAGTATTTCTGCCTCCGATCTTATCTAGGATCAGTATTTCTGCCTCCGATCTTATCTAGGATCAGTATTTCTGCCTCCGATCCTATCTAGGATCAGTATTTCTGCCTCCGATCTTATCTAGGATCAGTATTTCTGCCTCTAATCTTAGCTCAGACTATTTGGGGGAGAATGATCAGTGTCTAGAAGCAACATGGGAAACGCTTTATCTTACGGTCTGATATTTATCTTGTATTTACATATGTAATTACATAATAATTAGCTATAATTAACCTATTGTTTATTTGAGATTGAACACACAAGCATAGCTATACCATTTTGTAACAAGTAGTTACCAATTTGAATGAATTATTTATAGTAGGTACTCTGAAGTAGCATTTTACCCTGTAATACCAGGTGAAAGTGTTACTGTTTCAGCATGGGTTGATAATGTGCAGCAGCTAACTGACTTCCTGGTGAGCTCTCCTGTCTATCTCCACTAACAGGCTTCCCTTCATGAACCATATTACCTGGTGCCAATACTGATGGACCTATTCTCTCTCTCTCTCTCTCTCTCTCTCTCTCTCTCTGTCTCTCTCTGTCTCTCTCTGTCTCTCTCTGTCTCTCTCTCTCTGTCTCTCTGTCTCTGTCTCTCTCTCTGTCTCTATCTCTCTCTCTCTGTCTCTCTCTCTGTCTCTCTCTCTGTCTCTCTCTCTGTCTCTCTCTCTGTCTCTCTCTCTCTCTGTCTCTCTGTCTCTCTCTCTCTCTGTCTCTCTGTCTCTCTCTCTCTCTGTCTCTCTGTCTCTCTCTCACTCTCTCTCTCTCTCTCTTCTCTCTCTGTCTCTCTCTCTGTCTCTCTCTCTTCTCTCTCTGTCTCTCTCTTCTCTCTCTGTCTCTCTCTCTGTCTCTCTCTCTTCTCTCTCTGTCTCTCTCTCTCTCTCTCTCTCTCTCTGTCTCTCTCTCTCTCTGTCTCTCTCTCTGTCTCTCTGTCTCCTCTCTCTCTCTCTCTCTCTCTCTCTCTTCTCTCTCTCTCTTCTCTCTCTCTCAGACTGAGAGACTGATGGAGATTATCCTTCTATTTCCTTTGTTCTTCAGTTGCTGTAAGTCTGAGCGTTGGCAGTATCTGTCTGCTTCCTGTATTGTCCGTCTGTCCTCAGCTCTCGGTGGCGCTATAGACGCACCAAGCCAGAGTCACACTCTGCATGGCCTTCTCTGGTTTCACACCATCTTCTTGCTTCGGGGGAATAAAACAAACTTTTTTGATCTAGTCTGATGCACGTGCATGCTATCTGAAGTTGTTGCATCATCACGCTTGTTTTAATCTTCCTCACCACCCTTCATCATCATTGCTATAGGCTGAGATTGACAACAGTGATTTTGGTCTGGAGCTGGGATAGACTTGAATGTGGACAGAAAGGTTGATGATGATGATCGTAGCGTAGTAGTCTACATTGTGTTGGCGCTCTACGTTCCTATGTCTTCTGCACGGATGTAACATGCATCCAATTAGAATGAAAATCATTCTACTTCTGTGGTTAGATGTTATGTAGGTGTGGCTAGGAATATTCATCACATTAGGACAAGGCTTGTTGATATGGAGATCACACGTTTCACCTGTCCCTCCGTCTCTCCGCTCTAGACCATGGAGGAATACATGAGCAAGCCTGCATTCTAACACTGGGGGAAATGGATCTACACACACACCAGAAGGATTCTGGACAATACAGAAGTGGAGGTCTTACTACTGTACAGAACGATGGAGTTGTGAGTTGTAGAATGAGGGTGTGTTTTTAAATAGGGAGGTTCAGTGAAATGTATCTTGTTTCTGCAAATAGGACAATAACATGATGACCAATAAATTGGTGGAAGACGCTCATTGATTGGGCTATTATCAAATGTATATTAATACTGTATGATCACCCATCCCTCTGGATCGTTGATGTACACTGAAGTTACTGAAAACTGTGGTTATGACAATCATAATATATCCCCAACAAGTACTTTATAATCAATACTCAGATTATTATTATTTTCAAACATGTACACTGTATTGACATTTTAACAAGTGCCTTTTTAGAAATATGTATTTGAAGTTGTGTTTTAAATGTATCTTGTAGACTAGTCTTTCTCTGTGTGACTTGGTGTAGGATTACACCTTCTTGGAAAGGGAGTGATTATTTCTCTGGGTGAATGTCACTGTTATTTTGTTTTATATAACTAATTATAGATCTTGAATGTTGAAGACTTTGGAATTAAAATGTGTATTTTGATACAGAAGCCTCTGGTGATTTGTGTTTCTGGTGTAGACCAGACTATTTGATGTTCATCATTATTTTTGACGTTTTATCCACGGAAGCTGTCCATGGTGCTGAAGTTTGAAAACAAACTAGATAAACATGAATAAAACGACCACAATCAGTAGAATTATGAATTTATAGACAGACACTTTACTTTCTTTATAATCTTACCTGGAGTTTGTGTTGATTCTGCCTCGGGAATTGTCCACAGGTTCAAGCTTGCTCAAGAGGGATGTGAAAAATGTACTTCTCACACTTTCATTGTGGAATCAAGCTTCATTCAGAAGGTATATCTGATCATCAATATCTAATCATCACTGTCAGTCAATGTATGATCATTCAGAAGGCATTTCTGATCACTGTTGTAGTGATCAGTGTTTTATTAAAAAAAACACAAAAAAACCAGAACGCAGCAAGAAGAAAAATACCGCTAATGCTTTATTCATCTCCAACTCGTCACACATTATTAAACACGTACAAAATGGTTTAAAAATGAGCATATATACCACAACAATAGAGAGAGTTCAGCGATTACAGAGCTTGCAGCGTTACAGGGTTGGAAGGCAGGACGGTGACGGTCTTACTCTAGCCTATATCAGGGAATTACATTTTCACAATGTTACAAGATTGGAAACTCACAAACCCAGATGTTTACACAACACACTTTGCCTCCATGCCCAGCACACTGATATAATTCATGTATGTTACTTCATGTATATACACATTTTATGTAAACCAGAGTATGTCCAGCAGACGGGTAATTTTGAGATAGTATAAACATGACTTATTAATATTTCAGTAGAGGATGTCGTGCTTGACCTCAGATCTTAGCTTACATTCCAGCAAATGGTTTTCCGCGACGCTCCTTTTCCTCCTCTTTCTCGGACTCTGGAGCCGCGGTCTCTGGCTTTACCTCATCTTTCACCTGCGTCTCCGTGGACGCCACTACCTCCTCGTTAGCAACTGAATCTCTCTTTGTCAGCGTGCCTGCTTTCTCACTGTCCGCTTGGTCAAAGTAATCTTTCATGGCTTGTTCGTATAGCTCATAAGGAAACTGTCCGTTCGCCTGAGACTGGGTGTCGCGTTTGCTGATGGTGCTAGGGTACTCCGTTAATATTTTGGCCGCCAGAAATGTTGTTATCTCGTCTTCGTCCGCCTCGTCATCGTCATCAGCTTCTCTCCTAAAAGGCATCTTGTTGAGCTCCGACATAAACAAGTTTTCCCTTCGGCCGGACTGAGATGGGATTTTTGGAGGAGCCGCTGGTGCTGAAACTCTCGCCGGGGCGGGTGGTGCTGAAACCCTGGCCGGGACAGAGACGCTTTTGAGCGGCCTCCGACTCACAGGATAGTCGTTGCTGATGGTTTCCATTTCAATGATTTTCAAGAAGTCTTCCTCGTCCATGTCCTCAGGAGCGTTTTTGACTGGCAGTCTCCGACTATAGTATCTGATCTTCGGTTTGGTCCTGTAGCGGGAAGAGGCTTGCGGGTGACGGTCTAGTTTTCTGATCTCCTCGGTGATTAGCATATCGATGAGGTCCTCCGGGGGGATGTGGAGCTTGAGGGAGATCTCTAACAGCTCGTTCAGGGCCTGGGGGTCGACCAGGGGGTGGCGAATCACTCTATTTTTTTGCTCTCCAGCTTGCCTCTTTGCTGTCTCATGTTCACTCATCTCCAGTATCTTCAACAGGTAATAATCCACTAGTTTAGTATCGTCCTCTGGGTCCTCTTTGTCCTGGCTGGCTCTGCGCTGCACCTGCATTCCATCGCCTTCCTCCTCTTCATCCTCGTCATAGTTCTGCTCCAGAGCCCTGTCGAACTCCTCGTGGCTCCCGTTTACCACCTCCTCCGTCTCGACCTGCTCTTCTAAAGGAATCCACTCCTCCCCACCCGCCACATCCTCGTAGGCCAGGTTCCTCAGACTGAATAAATCATCATCATCATCATCAAAGATTCCGCGCTTCTGGCCGTTGGATGTGGATAGTTTCTCCAGCTCTTCGAAGATGGAGCGCAGGTTGGCAAGGCTCTGAGGGGTGTATTGTTCGTCCAGGTCCTCCGTAGCGCGCTTGGCGCTGTCCCTATTCTCCTCGTCCTCGAACATCAGCGGGTACTTCTTGTGCGGCCTCGGGAAGCCACCGTAGGCAGGTGCGCTTACGGGGCTGCCTGTGTTCACCGATTGGTACCTGTGCGTGCGACGTTCGTTCCCCGGCACCACGGGAGCGGGTCTGGGGGGACTAGCGGGCTGCTCCTGGAGGGTCCTGAGCAAGGCTCTCACCAGCTGCTCAGCCGGGATGTCTTGCTGCCTCTGGGTTGGCGAGGGAGACTGCCTTTCGGGTGCGCCTTCGTCCTGGAGAGAAGCGAGCTGGAGGAGGATGTGGAACTTTTCGACCTCATCATAGTCTCTTGTTGGCTCTTCTCGCTCTCTGCCCCCGTCTGTCCGCTGCTTCAGGCTCTCGATGTACTCCAGGGCTTTGATCATGTCTGAGCTGGGTGGGTATGCAGCGGGTTGCCGGTCCTCTGACTCCCCGCCTCTGAGCCTGTGATGGCGGGGGAGGGACGCGCACGCATGGAGGAGGCAGGCGAGAACAACAGTTTTCCCCGTGGATAGCTTGGGGAGTGACAGCATCTTCATATCGAGAGAGAGAGAGCTGAGTTTAACACAATAATATGCCTGCACGTTTTTTACATTTTGATCTGAGATTCTAACTCTTTAAGGATGTTACCACCACACTCCAATGCAAATGATTATTTTAATGAAAAATCTGGGTTTCAATTCATGCCGAGTTCATTGATAACCCTTATAAGTGACGAATGCTATGACTCAATGCACAAATGATAAAAAGTAGGTTATAGCGAGAGCAGGATATAATCACCCACCAAGGAAAAGTGAGCTATATTTGTGAATCACTGTTTTTAAATGACTAGACTACATCACATGATGAGTCACTGCCCGTTGTCAGGGCAACCTTTTCCGCTTGTGGCTGCCTTTCTCCAAACCATCTCGATTAAACACTTTTCTGAAGGATATAATAATAATAATTCATTCACATCTCAATGTTGCCCAATGACAAAATGCATTAGACTATTTGACATGCATCACAACAACATGCACACCGCTATCATTTATTCAAATCCATTTCAAGCCATTGCCGAGATCTGATAAGAGATGAGAACTTGAGAGAGAAAATCTAAACATGGAATGCTAGAAAGCCCACAAATAACTTACAAACATCGTAATCTTTGTTTGAAAAATAAAAGACATGCATGAGTTTTTACCTTTTGGCAAGTAGCTCAGACGACAGTAGTAAACGTGTATAGCATCTCCTCCCAGCCGTGGCGCGGGTGATTCTGTTTTCAGCACCAGGACAGCGCCGGGTGATATATGAGGCGACACCTGACTCGCGCGTCATCACAGCAGTACGCACGCAATACCCAGCCTTTGGAAATCCATAATACATGATTTTAGGCTTATGATATAGCATGCTAAGAAAATGCAGTGTGCTTAAAATAGAGCTGGATATTAGCTGTTTCTAGCTGTTTCTGGCTAATTATTATTCAAGCGCTATTCATAACTCCCTTTGGAAAAGTGGTGGGTTATTTTTGGGCTTGTCCCAATTAGCTTTGTGAAAGCCAATAGTTATCACTATGAAATCACTTCTTACAGCATTTAATTGTATAGCTTCATTTACCTCCCCATTAAGATTGCAGTTCTTGTAAATATTAATTTGCTAATGAGGCACACATTTCCTCAAGCAGTAAGCAATAGCTTAACCATAACAACTACAACCATAGGAATCACAGATGTCTGTTGACATCCATTGCAGTGATTTGCATTAGTCTAATGGTATTATCAGAAAAATAAGGCGTGACAGGGAGTTATCCTACTACATCCGTCTCTCGCGGAAGATAAGGGGTTACAACCACCGGTGATGACTCACAACCTGAACCCACCACTGAGGAGCCGCAGAATCTTAGTCGCAGTTCTCTGTCTCGCTTATGGCAGAGAAGAGACGCCGCCGGTGGTAAATGCGTCTACTGGCGTGGCTCGGCTCCTCCTGGTATAGTGATTAAAAAAAAAAAAAATCGGGCCATTGATCAGGACGCCCATCCCAACACGTCACGGGCAGGTTAAGGTCCTGGTGGCACGCAAAGTTAACGCCAAAGCAGTGGCAGGCGTTAAATAATAACGCTGCGTATCAACAACATGTCAACAGGCCTACTCAGTTACAGAAATGTAATAATATGTATTGGTGGGAATTTATACAGGGAATTTAATACCGGTATTTCAGATACACTGTATATACATTAGTATGTGGACACCCCTTTAAATTAGTGGATTCTATTTCAGCCACACCCGTTGCTGACAGGTGTATACAATCGAGTAAACAGCCATGCAATCTCCATAGACAAACATTGGCAGTAGAATGGCCTTACTGAAGAGCTCAGTGACTTTCAATGTAGCACCATCCAACAAGTCAGTTCATCAAATGTCTGCCCTGCTAGAGCTGCCCTGGTCAACTGTAAGGGCTGTTATTGGGAAGTGAAAAAGTCTAGGAGCAACAACGGCTCATCCGCAAAGTGGTAGTCCACACAAGTTCTCAGAACAGGACCGCCGAGTGCTGAAGCGCGTAGCGTGTGAAAATCGTCTGTCCTCGGTTGCAACACTCACTACCGAGTTCCAAACTGCCTCTGGAAGCAACGTCAGCACAAGAACTGTTCGTCGGGAGCTTCATGAAATGGGTTTCCATGGCCGAGCAGCCACACACAAGCCTAAGATCACAATTTGCAATGCCAAACGACGGCTGGAGTCATGTAAAGCTCATCGCCATTGGACTCTGGAGCAGGAAACGGTTTCTCTGGAGTGATGAATCACGCTTCACCATTTGAAAGTCCAACAGACAAATCTGGATTTGGTGGATGACAGGAGAACGCTACCTGCCCAAATGCATAGTGCCAACTGTAAAGTTTGGTGGAGGAGGAATAATGGTCTTGGGCTGTTTTTCATGGTTCGGGCTTGGCCCCTTAGTACTAGTGTAGGGAAATATTACTGCTACAGCATAGAATGACGATTCTGTGTTTATAGCTTGTGGCTAGAGTTTGGGGAAGGCCCTTTCCTGTTTCAGCATGACAATGCCCCCGTGCACAAAGCGAGGTCCATACAGAAATGGTTTGGAAGAATTTGACAGAGCCCTGACATCAAACCCGTCAAACAACTTTGGGATGAATTGGAACGCCGACTGCAAACAACTTTGGGATGAATTGGAACGCCGACTGCGAGCCAGGCCTAATCGCCCAACATCAGTGCCCGACCTCACTAATGCTCTTGTGGCTGAATGGAAGCAAGTCCCCGCAGCAATGTTCCAACATCTAGTGGAAAGCCTTCCCAGAAGAGTGGAGGCTGTTATAGCAGCAAAGGGGGGACCAACTCCATGTTAATGCCCATGATTTTGTAATGAGATGTTCGACGAGCAGGTGTCCACATACTTTTGGTCATGTAATGTGTGGTTTAATGGTATTCAGACTTTTATTAACTGAACCTTATGGATCCTCATTAAACTCAGCAAATTGAGTCATTTCAATTATATAACCTGCATTGCTGCCCAAACTACAGTACTTCTCGTTGTCCTTCTACCTTCTAAAGTGCTTCAAACTATTCCCTCAGAGCTCAATAAACTCACAGCATTCACTCAGAAGTGCTCTTACAATTCACCCTTGCAATGCCCTCCACACCTCACATAACCATCACATCACATGACTTGCTGTCATCGTGTACAATAACTTCAGCTTTTTAAATACCCACCAAGGTTGTATCCATTCAAGTACCTACTAGTTCCTCCCTCCACACGTCCTGAGGTGCTCCACGTTTCACTTGGCTGCTATTGGAGGTGTTTTGCTTTAACATTCCGTCAGCTGACTGTTCTCGAGGGAGAGGGTCTGAAGAGCCTCTCTGACGTGAGCAGACAGATTCATTTGCAAGAGACTCACATGAAGAGGTGTGTGTGTGTGTGTGTGTGTGTGTGTGTGTGTGTGTGTGTGTGTGTGTGTGTGTGTGTGTGTGTGTGTGTGTGTGTGTGTGTGTGTGTGTGTGTGTGTGTGTGTGTGTGAGAGAGAGAGATAGGGCTGTGGTAGTATAATCCCTCTGCATCATCATGATCATCACAACCTCCATTGAAAAAATACAACTTTTAGCCGGAGGAACATCAGGGTCATGTGGATGAGGAACATATATCAGGGTCATGTGGATGAGGAACAGAGATCAGGGTCGTGTGGATGAGGAACATATATCAGGGTCGTGTGGATGAGGAACAGAGATCAGGGTCGTGTGGATGAGGTAACAGAGATCAGGGTCGTGTGGATGAGGTAACAGAGATCAGGGTCGTGTGGATGAGGAACATATATCAGGGTCGTGTGGATGAGGAACATATATCAGGGTCGTGTGGATGAGGAACATATATCAGGGTCGTGTGGATGAGGTAACAGAGATCAGGGTCGTGTGGATGAGGAACAGAGATCAGGGTCGTGTGGATGAGGTAACAGAGATCAGGGTCGTGTGGATGAGGAACATATATCAGGGTCGTGTGGATGAGGAACATATGTCAGGGTCGTGTGGATGAGGTAACAGAGATCAGGGTCGTGTGGATGAGGTAACAGAGATCAGGGTCGTGTGGATGAGGAACATAGATCAGGGTCGTGTGGATGAGGAACAGAGATCAGGGTCGTGTGGATGAGGTAACAGAGATCAGGGTCGTGTGGATGAGGAACAGAGATCAGGGTCGTGTGGATGAGGTAACAGAGATCAGGGTAGTGTGGATGAGGTAACAGAGATCAGGGTCGTGTGGATGAGGAACATATATCAGGGTCGTGTGGATGAGGTAACAGAGATCAGAGTCGTGTGGATGAGGTAACAGAGATCAGGGTCGTGTGGATGAGGTAGCAGAGATCAGGGTCGTGTGGATGAGGAACAGAGATCAGGGTCGTGTGGATGAGGTAACAGAGATCAGGGTCGTGTGGATGAGGTAACAGAGTTCAGGGTCGTGTGGATGAGGAACAGAGATCAGGGTCGTGTGGATGAGGTAACAGAGATCAGGGTCGTGTGGATGAGGTAACAGAGATCAGGGTCGTGTGGATGAGGAACATATATCAGGGTCGTGTGGATGAGGAACAGAGATCAGGGTCGTGTGGATGAGGAACATAGATCAGGGTCGTGTGGATGAGGAACATATATCAGGGTCGTGTGGATGAGGTAACAGAGATCAGGGTCGTGTGGATGAGGAACATATATCAGGGTCGTGTGGATGAGGAACAGAGATCAGGGTCGTGTGGATGAGGTAACAGAGATCAGGGTCGTGTGGATGAGGAACATATATCAGGGTCGTGTGGATGAGGAACATATATCAGGGTCGTGTGGATGAGGTAACAGAGATCAGGGTCGTGTGGATGAGGTAACAGAGATCAGGGTCGTGTGGATGAGGTAACAGAGATCAGGGTCGTGTGGATGAGGAACATATATCAGGGTCGTGTGAATGAGGTAACAGAGATCAGGGTCGTGTGGATGAGGAACAGAGATCAGGGTCGTGTGGATGAGGAACATATATCAGGGTCGTGTGGATGAGGAACATATGTCAGGGTCGTGTGGATGAGGTAACAGAGATCAGGGTCGTGTGGATGAGGTAACAGAGATCAGGGTCGTGTGGATGAGGAACATAGATCAGGGTCGTGTGGATGAGGAACAGAGATCAGGGTCGTGTGGATGAGGTAACAGAGATCAGGGTCGTGTGGATGAGGAACAGAGATCAGGGTCGTGTGGATGAGGTAACAGAGATCAGGGTCGTGTGGATGAGGTAACAGAGATCAGGGTCGTGTGGATGAGGTAACAGAGATCAGGGTCGTGTGGATGAGGTAACAGAGATCAGGGTCGTGTGGATGAGGTAACAGAGATCAGGGTCGTGTGGATGAGGAACATATATCAGGGTCGTGTGGATGAGGTAACAGAGATCAGAGTCGTGTGGATGAGGTAACAGAGATCAGGGTCGTGTGGATGAGGTAGCAGAGATCAGGGTCGTGTGGATGAGGAACAGAGATCAGGGTCGTGTGGATGAGGTAACAGAGATCAGGGTCGTGTGGATGAGGTAACAGAGTTCAGGGTCGTGTGGATGAGGAACAGAGATCAGGGTCGTGTGGATGAGGTAACAGAGATCAGGGTCGTGTGGATGAGGTAACAGAGATCAGGGTCGTGTGGATGAGGAACATATATCAGGGTCGTGTGGATGAGGAACAGAGATCAGGGTCGTGTGGATGAGGAACATAGATCAGGGTCGTGTGGATGAGGAACATATATCAGGGTCGTGTGGATGAGGTAACAGAGATCAGGGTCGTGTGGATGAGGAACATATATCAGGGTCGTGTGGATGAGGAACAGAGATCAGGGTCGTGTGGATGAGGTAACAGAGATCAGGGTCGTGTGGATGAGGAACATATATCAGGGTCGTGTGGATGAGGTAACAGAGATCAGGGTCGTGTGGATGAGGTAACAGAGATCAGGGTCGTGTGGATGAGGTAACAGAGATCAGGGTCGTGTGGATGAGGAACATATATCAGGGTCGTGTGAATGAGGTAACAGAGATCAGGGTCGTGTGGATGAGGAACAGAGATCAGGGTCGTGTGGATGAGGAACATATATCAGGGTCGTGTGGATGAGGAACATATGTCAGGGTCGTGTGGATGAGGTAACAGAGATCAGGGTCGTGTGGATGAGGTAACAGAGATCAGGGTCGTGTGGATGAGGAACATAGATCAGGGTCGTGTGGATGAGGAACAGAGATCAGGGTCGTGTGGATGAGGTAACAGAGATCAGGGTCGTGTGGATGAGGAACAGAGATCAGGGTCGTGTGGATGAGGTAACAGAGATCAGGGTCGTGTGGATGAGGTAACAGAGATCAGGGTCGTGTGGATGAGGTAACAGAGATCAGGGTCGTGTGGATGAGGTAACAGAGATCAGGGTCGTGTGGATGAGGTAACAGAGATCAGGGTCGTGTAGATGAGGTAACAGAGATCAGGGTCGTGTGGATGAGGAACAGAGATCAGGGTCGTGTGGATGAGGTAACAGAGATCAGGGTCGTGTGGATGAGGAACATATATCAGGGTCGTGTGGATGAGGAACATATATCAGGGTCGTGTGGATGAGGAACATATATCAGGGTCGTGTGGATGAGGTAACAGAGATCAGGGTCGTGTGGATGAGGAACAGAGATCAGGGTCGTGTGGATGAGGTAACAGAGATCAGGGTCGTGTGGATGAGGAACATATATCAGGGTCGTGTGGATGAGGAACATATGTCAGGGTCGTGTGGATGAGGTAACAGAGATCAGGGTCGTGTGGATGAGGTAACAGAGATCAGGGTCGTGTGGATGAGGAACATAGATCAGGGTCGTGTGGATGAGGAACAGAGATCAGGGTCGTGTGGATGAGGTAACAGAGATCAGGGTCGTGTGGATGAGGAACAGAGATCAGGGTCGTGTGGATGAGGTAACAGAGATCAGGGTCGTGTAGATGAGGTAACAGAGATCAGGGTCGTGTGGATGAGGAACAGAGATCAGGGTCGTGTGGATGAGGTAACAGAGATCAGGGTCGTGTGGATGAGGTAACAGAGTTCAGGGTCGTGTGGATGAGGAACAGAGATCAGGGTCGTGTGGATGAGGTAACAGAGATCAGGGTCGTGTGGATGAGGAACAGAGATCAGGGTCGTGTGGATGAGGTAACAGAGATCAGGGTCGTGTGGATGAGGAACATATATCAGGGTCGTGTGGATGAGGAACAGAGATCAGGGTCGTGTGGATGAGGAACATAGATCAGGGTCGTGTGGATGAGGAACAGAGATCAGGGTCGTGTGGATGAGGAACATATATCAGGGTCGTGTGGATGAGGAACATAGATCAGGGTCATGTGGATGAGGAACAGAGATCAGGGTCGTGTGGATGAGGTAACAGAGATCAGGGTCACGTGGATGAGGAACATAGATCAGGGTCGTGTGGATGAGGTAACAGAGATCAGGGTTGTGTGGATGAGGAACATAGATCAGGGTCGTGTGGATGAGGTAACAGAGATCAGGGTCGTGTGGATGAGGAACAGAGATCAGGGTCGTGTGGATGAGGAACATATATCAGGGTCGTGTAGATGTTGAACATAGATCAGGGTCATGTGGATGAGGAACAGAGATCAGGGTCGTGTGGATGAGGTAACAGAGATCAGGGTCGTGTGGATGAGGTAACAGAGATCAGGGTCATGTGGATGAGGAACATAGATCAGGGTCGTGTGGATGAGGTAACAGAGATCAGGGTCATGTGGATGAGGAACAGAGATCAGGGTCGTGTGGATGAGGAACATAGATCAGGGTCGTGTGGATGAGGAACATATATCAGGGTCGTGTGGATGAGGAACAGAGATCAGGGTCATGTGGATGAGGAACATATATCAGGGTCGTGTGGATGAGGAACAGAGATCAGGGTCGTGTGGATGAGGTAACAGAGATCAGGGTCGTGTGGATGAGGTAACAGAGATCAGGGTCGTGTGGATGAGGTAACAGAGATCAGGGTCGTGTAGATGAGGTAACAGAGATCAGGGTCGTGTGGATGAGGTAACAGAGATCAGGGTCGTGTGGATGAGGTAACAGAGATCAGGGTCGTGTGGATGAGGGAACAGAGATCAGGGTCGTGTGGATGAGGAACATCAGGGTCATGTGGATGAGGAACAGAGATCAGGGTCGTGTGGATGAGGAACATATATCAGGGTCGTGTGGATGAGGAACAGAGATCAGGGTCGTGTGGATGAGGAACAGAGATCAGGGTCGTGTGGATGAGGTAACAGAGATCAGGGTCGTGTGGATGAGGTAACAGATCAGGGTCGTGTGGATGAGGAACAGAGATCAGGGTCGTGTGGATGAGGTAACAGAGATCAGGGTCGTGTGGATGAGGTAACAGAGATCAGGGTCGTGTGGATGAGGAACATATATCAGGGTCGTGTGGATGAGGAACATAGATCAGGGTCGTGTGGATGAGGTAACAGAGATCAGGGTCGTGTGGATGAGGTAACAGAGATCAGGGTCGTGTGGATGAGGTAACAGAGATCAGGGTCGTGTGGATGAGGAACAGAGATCAGGGTCATGTGGATGAGGAACATAGATCAGGGTCGTGTGGATGAGGTAACAGAGATCAGGGTCGTGTGGATGAGGTAACAGAGATCAGGGTCGTGTGGATGAGGAACATAGATCAGGGTCGTGTGGATGAGGAACAGAGATCAGGGTCGTGTGGATGAGGTAACAGAGATCAGGGTCGTGTGGATGAGGAACAGAGATCAGGGTCATGTGGATGAGGTAACAGAGATCAGGGTTATGAGGACCAGAAACAAGCAATCTTCTGCATTACTCATTTTCAGTGAGCTCCAAAAGTATTGGGACAGTGACCATTTTTTGTTGTTGTTTTGGTTCTGTACTCCAGCACTTTGGATTTGAAATGATACAATGACTTTGAGGTTAAAATGCAGACTGTCAGCTTTAATTTGAAGGTATTTTCATCCATATCTGGGGAACCGTTTAGTAATTACAGCACTTTTTATATATAGTCCCCCCATTTTAAAGTATTGGGACAAATTCACTTATGTGTATTAAAATAGGAAAAAGTGTAGTATTTGGTCCCACATTCTTAGCACACAATGATTACACCAAGCTTGTGACTCTACAAACTTGTTGGATGCATTTGCTGTTTGTTTTGGTTGTGTTTCAGATTATTTTGTGCCCAATAAAAATGTATGGTAAATAATGTATTGTGTCATTTGAGAGTCAAATTTATTGTAAATAATAATATAATATGAATTCTAAACAGTTCTACATTAATGTGGATGCTACCATGATTACAGATAACCCTGAATGAATCCTGAATAATGATTACAGATAACCCTGAATGAATCCTGAATAATGATTACAGATAACCCTGAATGAATCCTGAATAATGATTACAGATAACCCTGAATGAATCATGAATAATGATTACAGATAACCCTGAATGAATCCTGAATAATGATGAGTGAGAAGGTTACAGAAGCACAAATATCATATCGGGAGGCATGCTGACCCCTGTCCCAATACTTTTGGAGCTCACTGCAAATGTGTTATCTCAAATCTTCATTTTAAATGTTTGCCATAGCCTATAGGGTCTGTCTGTGTGTGTGTGTGTTTTCACATTCAAATACTGTATGGAAAGGAGGGCAAGGCACACAAAAGAGAGACAGCTTTTTTTTATTTCTCCTGCAATCCATCAGGATGTGAGAATTAATTTATGAAGAAGTGGGACTGACACACATGACAGGAGAAAGAGAAAAATAGAATGAGAGAGAGAGAGAGACTTTTGACTTCTTGTCTTTCTTTAATGAAACATTCTCATTTCATTAAACCCCTCCTCCCCCCTTAAAAATAAAACACCAAAATATATCCTGTACTGTATACATGTACCATACTCACCTTGCCCTCTACCCCATGACACAAAACAACACCACACATCACAATAACCAAAAACCTCACCACTTCTACAACCGTATAGCCAAAACATCTTCCCCAGTTATAGACAGCCCCCTCAACATACCATATCTCCTCAAACATCTCCCCCAGCTATACAGACAACCCCCTCAACACACCATATCTCCTGAAACATCTCCCCCAGCTATACAGACAACCCCCTCAACACACCATATCTCCTGAAACATCTCCCCCAGCTATACAGACAACCCCCTCAACATACCATATCTCCTCAAACATCTCCCCCAGCTATACAGACAGCCCCCTCAACACACCATATCTCCTCAAACATCTCCCCCAGCTATACAGACAGCCCCCTCAACACACCATATCTCCTCAAACATCTCCCCCAGCTATACAGACAGCCCCCTCAACATACCACATATCTCCTGAAACATCTCCCCCAGCTATACAGACAGCCCCCTCAACACACCATATCTCCTCAAACATCTCCCCCAGCTATACAGACAGCCCCCTCAACACACCATATCTCCTCAAACATCTCCCCCAGCTATACAGACAGCCCCCTCAACACACCATATCTCCTCAAACATCTCCCCCAGCTATACAGACAGCCCCCTCAACACACCATATCTCCTCAAACATCTCCACACTTTTTATAATTTTATACAACTCAAACTCCACCCTAAGGCGCGCAGAGACCATCCCATTAAACACTAGTAAAGGGTCTGTTATCCTCCACCTTTGACCCTGTTCCTCCTTGTTAGACAAAAAGACAACTTTGCCTGAGCAAACAGAAAATTCAACAACACACATTTGGCCTTCTCCTTATTCGAATACCTGTACCCCATTATAAACATCCCAACAGTAAGATCCACCCCAACCTCTCACACAGACATCCCAACAGTAAAAACCACCCCCAACCTCTCACACAGACATCCCAACAGTAAGACCCACCCCCAACCTCTCACACAGACATCCCAACAGTAAAAACCACCCCCAACCTCTCACACAGACATCCCAACAGTAAGACCCACCCCCAACCTCTCACACAGACATCCCAACAGTAAAAACCACCCCCAACCTCTCACACAGACATCCCAACAGTAAGACGCACCCCCAACCTCTCATACAGACATCCCAACAGTAAAAACCACCCCCAACCTCTCATACAGACATCCCAACAGTAAAACCACCCCCAACCTCTCATACAGACATCCCAACAGTAAGACCCATCCCCAACCTCACACACAGACATCCCAACAGTAAAAACCACCCCCAACCTCTCACACAGACATCCCAACAGTAAGACCCACCCCCAACCTCACACAGACATCCCAACAGTAAGACCCAACCCCAACCTCTCACACAGACATCCCAACAGTAAGACCCACCCCCAACCTCTCACACAGACATCCCAACAGTAGGACCCACCCCCAACCTCACACAGACATCCCAACAGTAAAAACCACCCCCAACCTCTCACACAGACATCCCAACAGAGACATTAGTGACATTAACCTGGTACACACAGAAAACACATGAATCACAGTTTCTTTCATAACACAGAAAGGACACCCCTGCCCGACTGCCAGTTCAACCCGTGCCAACCAGTTGTTAGTGACCAGGGCTCCATGTAGAACCCTCCACTGGAGGTCCCCTGACCTCTTTGGTACTGGGGGTTTGTAGAGCCCCCTCCATCTAAAACCCACCATACTCTCCGCCCCACATACCCCCTGCCACGGATGTGCCTTCACTCCTGTTAGGCTCCTAATGTTCCTAACCTTAATGCAGAGGTTGTAGAGGGCTTTACATCCCACCCCTTCAAACTCTCCCAGGCTCGGAGTGTTAAAATCTAACAAGTCATCCAGACCCCCTTGCCAGTCCACTGTCTCTGCCGTCACCTGCAGTGGCGGAAACATTGGTGGCCCCTCAAACACCCCCCTTACCGGCTCAGACAGTGACTCCTTGACCTCCTCCAGGAATCTCTCCAGCAGCCTAAGAGACGTTATTCCTGTTTGTTGTGCCAGGACTTCCGGGGTTTTCTACCCCTCTTCTCCCAGCAGTCTCAGGTCACCCAGCCTTTGTAAACCCGCTGCCATCAGTTGCCTCTGCAGGGTGGCCGACTGAACCGATCTCAAAGGGATGGCTGGGTTGTGGAAGATAGGCTCTTCCCACACTCACAGCCCAGCCCCACACCCCCTTCTCGTGTGGGCCTTAGCAGCTGCCAGGCCCTCAGCACTGCAGAATAAAAGTCTGAGAGACCTGCTGTACTCATCGTCTCCAGCTTCATGAGGAACAGCTGCCGGTCCAACCCTAATCCGCTAGCCAGCTCTCCTCAGCAGCGCGCATGCTGGTTCCCTCCAGCCGACATCAGTATGGCACAGCAGTTTCTGCTTTTATTCGGAAAGCAGCCACCCTATTCTCCAGTTCCACCAGGCCCTGTCTTCCTTCGTGGATGGTCATGTACAACACTGCCGTCCTCAGCCAGTGATGGCCTGACCAGAAAAAGTCCACCAGCTTGCGTTGCAAGTCTGCAAGCAGACCGGCGGGGGGGTTGAGGACAGCCAGTTTATGCCACAGGGAAGATGCCACCAGGTTGTTGATTTTCAGCACCCTCCCTCTATATGACACTTGGGACAGGAGCCACCTCCACCTGGCCAGTCTTGACAACACTGCCTGTGACAGCCCCTTCCAGTTCTTCCTGACCAACCTCTCCGAGACCAGGTGACAAAGCTCCCACCGTACACCTTCAGACTAGTCTCCAGTGCCTGCATATCCTGCCCATTGCTGCCCATCACAGAAACGTAGTCTGCATATGCTGACACTGCTATGCCTGTCACCACACCCATGCCTGTCCAGCACACTTCCTGCAGTCTCCTGCGTAGCAGGCCCAAAAAAGACTCAATGACTAGTGTATATAACTGCCCCGATAGAGGGCATCCTTGCTAATGCCTCGTCTCACCCAGACTGGCCTACTGAGCCCCCCCTCCTACCTTGACCATACATGACGCCCCAGCATACAACATCTTCACACAGGTCATTTTCTTTCTCCCCAAACCCCAAACCAGACATCACATTAAACAGATACTCATGGTCCACTCTATCAAAAGCCTTCTCTTGATCAAAAGAAACCAGTCTAAAGTTCACATTAGAACCTCTCGACAAATCCAACATGTCCCTGATTAAGAACAAGTTGTCCGTGATTGACCTTCTCAGTACACAATATGTTTTGGCCTTCGAAGTCCCATCTGGGACTTCAGTCTGTTAGAGAGGACCTTGGCAAATATCTTGTAGTCCGCACAGAGCAATGCCACAGGCCTCTAGTTCTTAAGTCCCCTTTTTTGGGCAGGAGAGTCAGAGCTGCCCGACGGCAGCACATCGGCAACTCTCCTACCCCGATGCATTCACACAACACGCAAAAGAAGTCCTGTCCAATTATTCCCCAGAATTTTTATAAAACTCCACTGGGAGTCCATCGACCCCCGGTGCACGACCGGGGGACATCTGGGTTACGGCCTCTGCCAGTTCATGGGACCACAGAGGAATGTGAATTTCATCCCTCTGTACCCCAGAGAGCTTAGGGAGTTCTGCAAACAAGACCTGAGCACACATAGGATCACACATTTCTGCCCTATAAAACTCCACAGTTCGCTCCAGCATCTCCCCCACCACAGAGGTCACCGACCCATCAGACAGCTATAGACAATGCATACCCTTGGCTTCACCGCTTTGTCTTTCTAAACCAAAGAAGGAGCTGGGAGCATCCATCTCCTTGAGCATGGAGAACCTAGCTCTTACAAGTGCTCCCTTTGTTTTAACCTGGAAAAAACTGCCCAGGTCACTACGTAATTCAGCTAAATTAGCCTGGAGGCCTACATTGCCTTGCCCCATCATCTCTACCTCCATCTCACTAATACTACACTCTAGTTCCGACAATACTCTCCTAGCCTTTGAGGATGAGAGAGCTGTATACTGTTGACAGAAAAGCCAAATTTGGACCTTCCCCACATCCCACCATTAACTCAGAGACTCATACTCCTCTCTTTGCTGCCTCCACCTTTACCAAAAAGTCTGGAAACCTGAGCAAAAAGTGGCAACTTGTAAGAGCTTTACATTAACCTGTTGAGGACAGACGTTCCGCTAGCGGAACCCCGTTCCGCCTGCGGAACCCCAAGCCAACAGCCAATGGCATTGCACGGCGCGAAATACAAAACCAACTAAAATACCACAATTCAATTTTCTCAAACAATCAACTATTTTACACCATTTTAAAGATAAGACTCTCGTTAATCTAACCACATTGTCCAATTTCAAAAAGGCTTTACAGCGAAAGCAAAACCTTAGATTATGTTAGGAGAGTACATAGACACAAATAATCACACAGCCATTTTCCAAGCAAGCATATATGTCACATAAACCCAAACCACAGCAAAATGCAGCACTAATCTTTGATGATCTTCATCAGATGACACTCCTAGGACATTATGTTATACAATACATGCATGTTTTGTTCAATCAAGTTCATATTTATATCAAAAACCAGCTTTTTACATTAGCATGTGATGTTCAGAACTAGCACACCCACCGAAAACTTCCGGTGAATTTCCTAAATTACTCATGATAAACGTTCACAAAAAACATAACAATTATTTTAAGAATTATAGATACAGAACCCCTTTATGCAATCGTGGTGTCAGATTTTAAAATAGCTTTTCGGCGAAAGCACATTTTGCAATATTCTGAGTACATAGCTTGGCCATCACGGCTAGCTATTTTGACACCTACCAAGTTTGGGGCTCACTAAACTCAGAATTACTATTAGAAAAATTGGATTACCTTTGCTGTTCTTTGTCAGAATGCACTCCCAGGACTTCCACTTCAATAACAAATGTTGTTTTGGTTCCAAATAATCCATAGTTATATCCAAATACCTCCGTTTTGTTCGTGCGTTCAGGTCACTCTCCGAAGGGTGACGCGCGAGCACATTTCGTGACAAAAAATGTCAAAATATTCCATTACCGTACTTAGAAGCATGTCAAACGCTGTTAAAAATCAATTTTTATGCTATTTTTCTCGTAAAATAGCGATAATATTCCAACCGGAATATTCAAAGGCTGAAAGAATAAAATGGAGTAGTCTCGTGAACGCGCATCTCAGTCTCACTGTCCCCAGGCTGACCACTTACAAATTCTGCTGCTGTTCTTTGCCCAGAGACAGCAGACACCCCATTCCACTTTCTGGCGGCTTTAGAGAGCCAATGGAAGCCTTAGAAAATGTCACGTTACAGCACAGATGCTGTATTTTCGATAGAGATGCAACAGAAGGACAACAAATTGTCAGACAGGGCACTTCCTGTATGGAGTCTTCTCAGGTTTTGGCCTGCCATATGAGTTCTGTTATACTCACAGACACCATTCAAACAGTTTTAGAAACTTTAGAGTGTTTTCTATCCAAATCTACTAATTATATGCATATTCTAGTTTCTGGGCAGGAGTAGTAACCAGATTAAATTGGGTACGTTTTTTATCCGGCCGTGAAAATACTGCCCCCTATCCCAAAGAAGTTAAACTTCCAATAGGATGATTGCTGAGGCCCTGGTGAAATAGACAGCCGAGCCATGGTTATGTGGTGATCTGAAAACATTTACATTACATTTTAGTCATTTAGCAGACGCTCTTCTCCAGAGCGACTTACAGTAGTGAATGCATACATTTTTTTATGTGCTGGCCCCCCGTGGGAATCGAACCCACAACCCTGGCGTTGCACACACCATGCTGGCGTTGCAAACACCATGGGAGAATGGTAGCACCCAACAGCCTATTGCTCTGATTCCTGGACATGTAAAACCGATCAAGTCGGGCTGCACTCACTCTAGCCCCAAATACCTTCACCCATGTTCTGCATTAGAATCAAACAGCCCCCGTGATCTGCAACTTTTCAGGGAAGTTAGGAACAAATATACACAGGCAGTTAGGAAAGCTAAGGCTATCTTTTTCAAACAGAAATTTGCATCCTGTAGTACAAACTCAAAAAGGTTCTGGGACACTGTAAAGTCCATGGAGAATAAGAGTACCTCCTCCCAGCTGCCCACTGCTCTGAGGCTAGGAAACACTGTTACCACCGAACAATCCACTATAATTGAGAATTTCAATAAGCATTTCTCTATGGCTGGCCATGCTTTCCACCTGGCTACCCCTACCCCGGTCAACTGCCCCGCACCCTCCACACAACCCGCCCAAGCCCCCACCATTTCTCCTTCACCCAAATCCAGAAAGCTGATGTTCTGAAAGAGCTGCAAAATCTGGACCCCTACAAATCATCCGGTCTAGACCATCTGGACCCTCTCTTTCTAAAATTATCTGCTGAAATTGTTGCAACCCCTATTACTAGCCTGTTCAACCTCTCTTTCGTATCGTCTGAGATTCCCAAAGATTGGAAAGCTGCCGCGGTCATCCCCCTCTTCAATGGGGGTGACACTCTAGACCCAAACTTCTACAGACCTATATATATCCTACCCTGTCTTTCTAAGGTCTTCAAAAGCCAAGTTAACAAACAGATTACCGACCATTTAGAATCCCACCGTACCTTCTCCGCTATGCAATCTGGTTTCAGAGCTGGTTATGGGTGCACCTCAGCCACGCTCAAGGTCCTAAACGATATCATAACCGGCATCGATAAGAGACATTACTGTGCAGCCGTATTCATCGACCTGGCCAAGGCTTTCGACTCTGTCAATCACCACATTCTTATTGGCAGACTCGACAGCCTTGGTTTCTCAAATGATTGCCTCGCCTGGTTTACCAAGTACTTCTCTGATAGAGTTCAGTGTGTCAAATCGGAGGGCCTGTTGTCCGGACCTCTGGCAGTCTCTATGGGGGTGCCACAGGGTTCAATTCTCGGGCCAACTCTCTTCTCTGTATACATCAATGATGTCGCTCTTGCTGCTGGTGATTCTCTGATCACCTCTATGCAGATGACACCATTCTGTATACTTCTGGCCCCTCTTTGGACACTGTGTTAACTAACCTCCAGACGAGCTTCAATGCCATACAACTCTCCTTCCGTGGCCTCCAACTGCTCTTAAATGCAAGTAAAACTAAATGCATGCTATTCAATCGATCACTGCCCACACCTGCCCGCCCGTCCAGCATCACTACTCTGGACGGCTCTGACTTAGAATACGAGGACAACTACAAATACCTAGGTGTCTGGTTAGACTGTAAACTCTCCTTCCAGACTCACATTAAGCATCTCCAATCCAAAATTAAATCTAGAATCAGCTTCCTATATCGCAACAAAGCATCCTTCACTCATGCTGCCAAACATACCCTCGTAAAACTGACCATCCTACTGATCCTAGACTTCGGCGATGTCATCTATAAAATAGCCTCCAACACTCTACTCAACAAATTGGATGCAGTCTATCACAGTGCCATCCGTTTTGTCACCAAAGCCCCATACACTACTCACCACTGCGACCTATACGCTCTCGTTGGTTGGCCCTCGCTTCATACTCATCGCCAAACCCACTGTCTACAGGTTATCTACAAGTCTCTGCTAGGTAAAGCCCCGCCTTATCTCAGCTCACTGGTCACCATAGCAGCACCCACTCGTAGAACGTGCTCCAGCAGGTATATATCACTGGTCACCCCCAAAGCCAATTCCTCCTTTGGTCGCCTTTCCTTCCAGTTCTCTGCTGCCAATGACTGGAACGAACTGCAAAAATCTCTGAAGCTGGAGACTCATATCTCCCTCACTAGCTTTAAGCACCAGCTGTCAGAGCAGCTCACAGGTCACTGCACATGTACAAAGCCCATCTGTAAACAGCCCATCTATCAACCTCATCCCCTACTGTATTTATTTATTTTTCTTGCTCCTTTGCACCCCAGTCTCTCTACCTGCACATTCATCTTCTGCACATCTACCATTCCAGTGTTTAATTGCTATATTGTAATTACTTTGCCACCTTGGCCAATTATTGCCTTAACTCCCTTATCTTACCTCATTTGCACTCACTGTATATAGACTTTTTGTTTTATTTTTTCTACTGTATTATTGACTGTATGTTTTGTTTATTCCATGTGTAACTCTGTGTTGTTGTATGTGTCGAATTGCTATGCTTTATCTTGGCCAGGTCGCAGTTGCAAATGAGAACTTGTTCTCAACTAGCCTACCTGGTTAAATAAAGGTGAAATAAAATAAAATGTAAAAACATTTATACTGTCTTGTGTTGGGATGTCTAGTTCTCCAAACATCCACTAGGTCAAACTGATTAATGATGTCCCTTAACACTGACCCAGAATGAGGCTCTTCCCCATTTCTTTCCATTGTACAGTTCCAGTCCCCACCGACCACCAGCGTCTTCTCAGGCGCTACCTGTGAGTGTTCAAATCACATTTATTTATATAGCTCTTCTTACATCAGCTGATATCTCAAAGTGCTGTACAGAAACCCAGCCTAAAACCCCAAACAGCAAGCAATATGCAGTTGTAGAAGCACGGTGGCTAGGAAAAACTCCCTAGAAAGGCCAAAACCTAGGAAGAAACCTAAAGAGGAACCAGGCTATGAGGGGTGGCCAGTCCTCTTCTGGCTGTGCCGGGTGGAGATTATAACAGAACATGGCCAAGATGTTCAAATATTCACAGATGACCAGCATGGTCAAATAGTAATAATCACAGTAGTTGTCGAGGGTGCAACAGGTCAGCACCTCAGGAGTAAATGTCAGTTGGCTTTTCATAGCCGATCATTGAGAGTATCTCTACCGCTCCTGCTGTCTCTAGAGAGTTGAAAACAGCAGGTCTGGGACAGGTAGCACGTCCGGTGAACAGGTCAGGGTTCCATAGCCACAGGCAGAGCAGTTGAAACTGGAGCAGAAGCACGGCCAGGTGGACTGAGGACAGCAAGGACTCATCATGCCAGGTAGTCCTGAGGCATGGTCCTAGGGCTCAGGTCCTCTGAGAGAGAGAAAGAAAGAAAGAAAGAAAGAAAGAAAGAAAGAGAGAGAGAAAGAGAGAATTAGAGAGAGCATACTTAAATTCACACAGGACACCGGATAAGACAGGAGAAATACTCCAGATATAACAGACTGACCCTAGCCCCCCGACACATAAACTACTGCAGCATAAATACTGGAGGCTGAGACAGGAGGGGTCAGGAGACACTGTTGCCCCATCCGATGATACCCCCGAACAGGGCCAAACAGGCAGGATATAACCCCACCCACTTTGCCAAAGCACAGCCCCCACACCACTAGAGAGATATCTTCAACCACCAACTTACCATCCTGAGACAAGGCCGAGTATAGCCCACAAAGATCTCCGCCACGGCACAACCCAAGGGGGGGGCACCAACCCAGACAGGAAGACCACGTCAGTGACTCAACCCACTCAAGTGACGCACCCCTCCTAGGGATGGCATGGAAGAGCACCGGTAAGCTCAGCCCCTGTAATAGGGTTAGAGGCAGAGAATCCCAGTGGAGAGAGGGGAACCGGCTAGGCAGAGACAGCAAGGGCGGTTCGTTGCTCCAGAGCCTTTCCGTTCACCTTCACACTCCTGGGTCAGACTACACTCAATCATATGACCTACTGAAGAGATGAGTCTTCAGTGAAGACTTAAAGGTTGAGACCGAGTCTGCGTCTCTCACATGGGTAGGCAGACCATTCCATAAAAATGGAGCTCTATAGGAGAAAGCCCTGCCTCCAGCTGTTTGCTTAGAAATTCTAGGGACAATTAGGAGGCCTGCGTCTTGTGACCGTAACGTACGTGTAGGTATGTACGGCAGGACCAAATCGGAAAGATAGGTAGGAGCAAGCCCATGTAATGCTTTGTAGGTTAGCAGTAAAACCTTGAAATCAGCCCTTGCCTTAACAGGAAGCCAGTGTAGGGAGGCTAAGACTGGAGTAATATGATCAAATGTTTTGGTTCTAGTCAGGATTCTAGCAGCCGTATTTAGCACTAACTGAAGTTTATTTAGTGCTTTATCCGGGTAGCCGGAAAGTAGAGCATTGCAGTAGTCCAACCTAGAAGTAACAAAAGCATGAATTAATTTTTCTGCATCATTTTTGGACAGAAAGTTTCTAATTTTTGCAATGATACGTAGATGGAAAAAAGCTGTCCTTGAAACAGTCTTGATATGTTCTTCAAAAGAGAGATCAGGGTCCAGAGTAACGCTGAGGTCCTTCACAGTTTTATTTGAGACGACTGTACAACCATAAAGATTAATTGTCATATTCAACAGAAGATCTCTTTGTTTCTTGGGACCTAGAACAAGCATCTCTGTTTTGTCCGAGTTTAAAAGTAGAAAGTTTGCAGCCATCCACTTCCTTATGTCTGAAACACAGGCTTCTAGCGAGGGAAATTTTGGGGCTTCATCATGTTTCATTGAAATGTACAGCTGTGTGTCATCCGCATAACAGTGAAATTTAACATTATTTTTTCGAATGACATCCCCAAGAGGTAAAATATATAGTGAAAACAATAATGGTCCTAAAACGGAACCTTGAGGAACACCGAATTTTACAGTTGATTTGTCAGAGGACAAACCATTCACAGAGACAAACTGATATCTTTCCGACACATAAGATCTAAACCAGGCCAGAACTTGTCCGTGTAGACCAATTTGGGGTTCCAATCTCTCCAAAAGAATGTGGTGATCGATGGTATCAAAAGCAGCACTAAGGTGGTCTAGGAGCACAAGGACAGATGCACAGCCTCGGTCTGACACCATAAAAAGGTAATTTACCACCTTCACAAGTGCAGTCTCAGTGCTATGATGGGGTCTAAAACCAGACTGAAGGGTTTCGTATACATTATTTGTCTTCAGTAAGGCAGTGAGTTGCTGTGCAACAGCTTTTTTAAAATAATTTTTTTTAGACGAATGGAAGATTCGATATAGGCCTATAGTTTTTTTATATTTTCTGGGTCAAGGTTTGGCTTTTTCAAGAGAGGCTTTATTACTGCCACTTTTAGTGAGTTTGGTACAGATCTGGTGGATAGAGAGCCGTTTATTATGTTCAACATAGGAGGGCCAAGCACAGGAAGCAGCTCTTTCAGTAGTTTAGTTGAAATAGGGTCCAGTATGCAGCTTGAAGGTTTAGAGGCCATGATTATTTTCAACATTGTGTCAAGAGATATAGTACTAAAACACTTGAGTGTCTCCCTTGATCCTAGCTCCTGGCAGAGTTGTGCAGACTCAGGACAACGGAGCTTTGAAGGAATACGCAGATTTAAAGAGGAGTCTGTAATTTGCTTTCTAATGATCATGATGTTTTCCTCAAAGAAGTTCATGAATTTATTACTGCTAAAGTGAAAGCCATCCTCTCTTGGGGAATGCTGCTTTTTAGTTAGCTTTGTGACAGTATCAAAAATACATTTTGGATTGTTCTTATTTTCCTCAATTAAGTTGGAAAAATAGGATGATTGAGCAGCAGTGAGGGCTCTTCAATACTGCACGGTACTGTCTTTCCAAGCTAGTCGGAAGACTTCCAGTTTGGTGTGTCGCCATTTCCGTTCCAATTTTCTGGAAGCTTGCTTCAGAGCTCGTGTATTTTCTGTATACCAGGGAGCTAGTTTCTTATGACAAATGTTTTTCGTTTTTAGGAGTGCAACTGCATCTAGGGTATTGCGCAAGGTTAAATTGAGTTCCTCAGTTAGGTGGTTAACTGATTTTTGTCCTCTGATGTCCTTGGGCAGGCAGAGGGAGTCTGGAAGGGCATCAAGGAATCTTTGGGTTGTCTGAGAATTTATAGCACGACTTTTGATGCTCCTTGGTTGGGGTCTGAGCAGATTATTTGTTGCGATTGCAAACGTAATAAAATGGTGGTCCGATAGTCCAGGATTATGATGAAAAACATTAAGATCCACAACATTTATTCCATGTGACAAAACTAGGTCCAGAATATGACTGTGGCAGTGAGTAGGTCCAGAGACATGTTGGACAAAACCCACTGAGTCGATGATGGCTCCGAAAGCCTTTTGGAGTGGGTCTGTGGACTTTTCCATGTGAATATTAAAGTCACCAAAAATTAGAGTGTTCCTGTCTAAGACATCCAAACAGAAGCACCATCTCTCTCCCTGTGTTAGGGGCATACACATTTATAAGGACAAAACACCTGTTGTTAATTTCTGCTTTTACAACAACCAGCCAACCCTACACACCAATTTTGAGGAGCAAATCTTTACAGACAGACCCGGTACAAAAAGGACTGCCACCCCTGCACTAAGATTTGTCCCATGGCTCAACACACTTGCCCCTTTCCACCAGAGCCCCCAATCGACTTCATTCACCATATCACTATGCGTCTCCTGCAGAAACAATACCTGTACTTTTTTTGGTTTTACATATTCACCCAGCACGCTCCTCTTTCCCACATCTCTGGCGCCATTTATATTGAGCGAGCCTACCCAAAGAGTCTCCATAAGAAGTGGGAGAAAAGCCAGCAAAGAAAGAGACCAATAGCAAAGCTCAAAAAACCACATTGCCAGAAAGAAGCTATACATCTAAACAGTGTCTGTAGGTTGACCCTTACGCACTGTTGTGACCCACTTCCTCAACCTAAACCGTTTCCTGGGTGAGAGGACACCATGCCCCTCATTTTTCATAGCATGTTGTACTGATCTTACAAACTTTCTCGGATCAGAAAAAAAATCCTCAAGATTAACTTTTTCCACCTTGGTCTCATTCAGGAACCTTGTCAGTTCCCTCACCGTATACTTTGACCCTTCTGCTTGACTGGCTGTCAGCTCCGGACCCATTGAAGAGGAGTCTGAAGAAAAGGCCTCCTCATCATCCTCTTCCTCAGACTCACTTTCCTCCTCCTCATCTCCATCTCCAATCCTGACCACCTGCCCTTCCTCTCTGGTCAGGGCCTCCCCCAGCACCAGGCAAAGGTTCCTTGGTGCCTTTGACCATACCAGCCTCTCCCCTCCCAACTTCTTTCTTCTCCCCCTTTTTCCTTTTCCTCTTGACACTCTCCTCCTCCCCCCTAGTCTCTTACACTTCCCCACTATACTCTCCTCATCCACTAGCATAACCTGACTAGACCCAGCCTCATCTACACCACCATCTGTAGCATGACTAGACCCAGCCTCATCTACACCCCCATCCATAACCTGACTAGACCCAGCCTCATCTACACCACCATCCATAACCTGACTAGGCCCAGCCTCATCAACACCACCATCCATAACCTGACTAGACCCAGCCTCATCTACACCCCCATCCATAACCTGACTAGACCCAGCCTCATCTACACCCCCATCCATAACCTGACTAGGCCCAGCCTCATCAACACCACCATCCATAATCTGACTAGACCCAGCCTCATCTACACCACCATTCATAACATGACTAGACCCAGCCTCATCTACACCACCATCTATAACCTGACTAGACCCAGCCTCATCTACACCCCATCTATAACCTGACTAGACCCAGCCTAATCTACACCACCATCTATAGGCTGACTAGACCCAGCCTCATCTACACCACCATCTGTAGCATGACTAGACCCAGCCTCATCTACACCACCATCTGTAGCCTGACTAGACCCAGCCTCATCTACACCACCATCTCTAGCATGACTAGACCCAGCCTCATCTACACCACCATCTATAACATGACTAGACCCAGCCTCATCTACACCACCATCTCTAGAATGACTAGACCCAGCCTCATCTACACCACCATCTCTAGCATGACTAGACCCAGCCTCATCTACACCACCATCTGTAGCATGACTAGACCCAGCCTCATCTACACCACCATCTGTAGCATGACTAGACCCAGCCTCATCTACACCACCATCTGTAGCCTGACTAGACCCAGCCTCATCTACACCACCATCTCTAGCATGACTAGACCCAGCCTCATCTACACCACCATCTATAACATGACTAGACCCAGCCTCATCTACACCACCATCTGTAGCATGACTAGACCCAGCCTCATCTACACCACCATCTCTAGAATGACTAGACCCAGCCTCATCTACACCACCATCTCTAGCATGACTAGACCCAGCCTCATCTACACCACCATCTGTAGCATGACTAGACCCAGCCTCATCTACACCAGCATCCATGGCATGACTAGACCCAGCCTCATCTACACCACCATCCATAACCTGACTAGACCCAGCCTCATCTACACCACCATCCATGGCATGACTATGCCCAGCCTCATCTACACCACCATCTGTAGCATGACTAGACCCAGCCTCATCTACACCAGCATCCATGGCATGACTAGACCCAGCCTCATCTACACCACCATCCATAACCTGACTAGACCCAGCCTCATCTACACCACCATCCATGGCATGACTATGCCCAGCCTCATCTACACCACCATCTGTAGCATGACTAGACCCAGCCTCATCTACACCAGCATCCATGGCATGACTAGACCCAGCCTCATCTACACCACCATCACTGGCATGACTATGCCCAGCCTCTGCTACCTGCGTCTCATTGTCCCCTACACGTTGACCTCGATTTCCCCCACCGGGGGCGCTTGTACCTGCACCTTGTCTATGCCCTTTATGTGGGCACACAAAGCTCTTATGCCCCAAATCCCCACACTCAAAACACCGTAGACTATCTGTGCTGGCAAACCCTGCGTAGAGCCCCTCCCCATGCCTCACTTTAAAATGCACATTTAGCTGTTGCTCATTGTTATTCAGAAACATAAACACTTGCCTCCGGAACGAAACAACGTGCTTAACAGCAGCTGTCTGAAAACCTGCCGACACGAAAACCGCTAGCAAACTTACCAAAACGACTCAGCTCTTTCCTGATTTGATCATCCATAATAAACGGAGGCAAATTTGCAACTACCCCTCTTGTCGAAGGGGTAGAAAGAGGAGAAATTGGCACCAACACACTCCTTACAAATATTCCACTAGCAATTAGCCTACCAACCAAATTTGCTCTTTTCATGAACACAACCACAGCTTTGTTAATTCTGGAAGCGGAATGTATAAATTCAGCTCCTACCTGTTCATCGACCGCAAGCAGAACCTCCTCCACCTTAACTCCATTCTCAGGAACACACCTGAATCCATGCCGTATCGACAGCGTCTCCTCCACCTTAACTCCATTCTCAGGAACACACCTGAATCCATGCCGTATCGACAGCGTCTCCTCCACCTTAACTCCATTCTCAGGAACACACCTGAATCCATGCCGTATCGACAGCGTCTCCTCCGCGCTAGGCTGAGAAGCCATCACACACACCACACCTTCCAAACCCATGGAAACTTACTCTGTCCTCTTCCACCCTAACTTTGAAAAAACCTGTGGGTACCGCTAAAACAAATAGTGCATTAACCCCCCACCATAGAAAATAACATGGAAAGAAAAGACCAAGGACAGAATCAAGAAAATAAGTTGATTCACACCAAACACACCGAACACATTCCAAACATAGAGAGATATATAGAGAGAGAGACAGAGAGAGAGAGAGACAGAGAAAGAGAGACAAAGAGAGAGACAGAGAGAGACAGAGAGAGAGACAGAGAGAGACAGAGAAAGAGAGACAGAGAGACAGAGAGAGACAGAGAGAGAGAGACAGAGACAGAGAGACAGAGACAGAGAGAGACAGAGAGATGCCAGCGAGGTGTGGGGTCCACACAAAACAAGATTTCACCAAATGGGACAAACACCCCATTGAAACCCTGCATGCAGAGTTCTGTAAGATTCTACTACATGTCCAGAGGAAAACTACAAACAATGCATGCAGAGCAGAATTAGGCCAATATCCACTAATAATAAAAACTCAAAAAAGAGCAATTAAGCTTTGGAAACATCTAAAATACAGTGACCCCCTCTCATATCATTACCAAGCCCTGCAATGCCAAGAGCTGAGCAAAGAAAATAGTCCCCTCTTCCAGCTGGTCCTGGGGCTGAGTTCACAAACCTGTTCTACAACTACACTGAAGCCTCAGGACCCTCATCCAGCTGGTCCTGGGTCTGAGTTCACAAACCTGTTCTACTAACACACTGAAGCCTCAGGACCCTCATCCAGCTGGTCCTGGGGCTGAGTTCACAAACCTGTTCTACTAACACACTGAAGCCTCAGGACCCTCATCCAGCTGGACCTGGGGCTGAGTTCACTAACCTGTTCTACTAACACACTGAAGCCTCAGGACCCTCATCCAGCTGGTCCTGGGGCTGAGTTCACAAACCTGTTCTACTAACACACTGAAGCCTCAGGACCCTCATCCAGCTGGTCCTGGGGCTGAGTTCACAAACCTGTTCTACTAACACACTGAAGCCTCAGGACCCTCATCCAGCTGGTCCTGGGGCTGAGTTCACAAACCTGTTCTACTAACACACTGAAGCCTCAGGACCAGAACATCCAATCAATCAGAATAAAACAAATTACGACACAGTCAAAACAAAACCTCCCTGCTTAAGGGGAAACACAAGCACAAAGCAAAATGCAGTGCTATCTGGCCCTAAATCGACAGTACACCGCGGCTAACTATTTGACCATGGTTACTGATCAAAACCTTAGAAAAACCTTGACAAAGCACAGGCCCACTATGACTATGACATGGCTAGCTTGTCATCAGTGGTCCACTAAAAATAAAACAGTCAGACGGTTGCTGTGATGTGTTGTGTGTGTTTGTCCATCGTAACAGATGCAGCTGACTGAGTGTGTGTGGGAGGGAATGCTCTGTTTGGGGATTTTCTGGACACAGTCATTGTGTCTTATAAAAGGCGTTAAAATCTTGAAAAGGGGAGCTGAATTAAAATGTGTTAAAGAGCAGGGGAAATCTGTCTAGCACTCTGTTGTTATTGTAGGGGGGCAGTTTAGTACAAGGAAAGTTGTCCAACTGAATGTATTCAACTGAAATGTGTCTTCCACATTTAACCCAACCCTTCTGAATCAGAGAGGTGCGGGGGGCTGCCTTAAGCAACGGCGTCTGGGAAACGGTGGGTTAACGGCCTTGTTCAGGGGCAGAACAACAGATTTTTACCTTGTCAACTCGGGGATTCGATCCAGCAACCTTCTGGTATACTAGCCTAACGCTCTAACCACTAGGCTACCTGCCGCCCCAGGACTCTGGTTTCAGTTTGGTCAGGATTCTGATTTAACTCCTAGCTGGGTCTCAGTTTGGTCAGGATTCTGATTTAACTCCTAGCTGGGTCTCAGTTTGGTCAGGATTCTGATTTAACTCCTAGCTGGGTCTCAGTTTGGTCAGGATTCTGATTTAACTCCTAGCTGGGTCTCAGTTTGGTCAGGATTCTGATTTAACTCCTAGCTGGGTCTCAGTTTGGTCAGGATTCTGATTTAACTCCTAGCTGGGTCTCAGTTTGGTCAGGATTCTGATTTAACTCCTAGCTGGGACTCAGTTTCGTCAGGATTCTGATTTAACTCCTACCTCTGTGTTTGTCCAGGATTTTAATTAGCAACAGAAATGTTTTGTGTGTGTGATATGCTATGTCCCCAGTGCAACATAGAGCTGCCATCTCAGTTCCCCTTAAAGCCTCTTGATGACAGAAGATCCAATGACTGAGTCTGAGATGCCTCTCTAGAGCCACCCAAGCCTGTGCTGTGTGAAATGTTCCATACTGACTTACACAGTAATAACACACACACACAATGAAGTGCATAGAAGTTTTGTAATAGAAATCCATGCATTAGAAAAGTTGCCACCATTTTGCAACATTTCTTGTGGCTTGCAGATTAGGCTGACATTGGCTCACTGAAAGTGTGTGTGTGTGTGTGTGTGTGTGTGTGTGTGTGTGTGTGTGTGTGTGTGTGTGTGTGTGTGTGTGTGTGTGTGTGTGTGTGTGTGTGTGTGGGTGGCTGGACAGGGGGAAGATAGGCTGCTGCATCCCTGGCAGCGGACTGAGCACAAATGAGTGTCATTATGAAAAGTGCTTGTTGTGTCGTGTTCACAGTTACCTCATCCACCTCCTCACATCTCTCTCTCTCTCTCTCTCTCTCTCTCTCCCTCTCTCTCTCGTCATCTCTCCATCTCTCGCCCTCTGTCTCGCTGTCTCCCTCTCTCATCTCTCCGTCTCTCTCACTATGTTTTTCTCTCCCTCCTCTCCCTCTCTCTCTCCCTGCCATCTCTCCATCTCTCTCCTTCTTCTCTCTCTGTCTCTCTCTTTCTCTCTCTCTCCCTGTCATCTCTCCATCTGCCTCTACTCCTCATTCTCTCCAAAGCCTCTGCAGCAAATTGGTTCACCAGTAGTGTTTACTGGGATGTCAATCACAACCTGCAGAGTATTAGTTATCTCAACGTCGGCACACACACAACACACACATAATGAAGCTCCAGCTCAAGAGCTCAAGGCCTCTTATGCCGCAATCACCGTGTGTGTGTGTGTGTGTGTGTGTGTGTGTGTGTGTGTGTGTGTGTGTGTGTGTGTGTGTGTGTGTGTGTGTGTGAAAAGAGGAAGTCACTCTGACATCTAGGAGGAGTATGAGCTTTCTGACTAGGAGGTAGGAGTATAAGCTTTCTGACTAGGAGGTAGGAGTATTTCTGACTAGGAGGTAGGAGTATTTCTGACTAGGAGGTAGGAGTATAAGCTTTCTGACTAGGAGGTAGGAGTATAAGCTTTCTGACTAGGAGGTAGGAGTATTTCTGACTAGGAGGTAGGAGTATAAGCTTTCTGACTAGGAGGTAGGAGTATAAGCTTTCTGACTAGGAGGTAGGAGTATAAGCTTTCTGACTAGGAGGTAGGAGTATAAGCTTTCTGACTAGGAGGTAGGAGTATTTCTGACTAGGAGGTAGGAGTATTTCTGACTAGGAGGTAGGAGTATAAGCTTTCTGACTAGGAGGTAGGAGTATAAGCTTTCTGACTAGGAGGCAGGAGTATAAGCTTTCTGACTAGGAGGTAGGAGTATAAGCTTTCTGACTGGGGGTATGAATATAAGCTCTTTGTCGAGCAAAATCATCATGAATGGTTACGACCTTGGTTCCCATCTTCCATTTCATTATGTTTTATCAAGTTATCCTGCCTTTATTTGTATCAAATTGAACGTGTATGAAATTGAGAAAGAGAGAGAAAGATAATTGACATTTAACATTTCTGTCTCTTTTATTGTATCAAACTGAATGCCTGTATGAAATCGAGAGAGAGGGAGTGAAAGAGAGTGAGAGAGAGAGTGAGGGAGAGAGAGTGAGGGAGAGAGAGAGAGAGAGGGAGGGAGAGAGAGGGAGAGAGAGAGGGAGTGAGAGAGAGAGAGGGAGGGAGAGAGAGAGAGAGGGAAAGAGAGAGAGAGTGTGTGAGAGAGAGGGAGAGAGACAGAGAGAGAGGGAGGGAGAGACAGAGAGTGAGAGGAAGGGAGAGAGAGAAAGGGAGTGAGAGACAGAGAGAGAGAGGGAGAGAGACAGAGAGAGAGGGAGAGAGAGGGAGGGAGAGCGAGAGAGAGAGAGAGAGAGAGGAAGGGAGAGAGAGAAAGGGAGTGAGAGAGAGAGAGAGAGAGAGAGAGGAGAGGGAGAGAGAGAGACAGAGAGAGAGGGAGAGAGAGGGAGGGAGGGAGAGAGAGAGAGGAAGGGAGAGAGAGAGAGGGAGGGTCATTTTTTAGTAAATTAACTCAAAGGTTCTAATATCACCAATTAAAAGTTTCTACAATGTTATACACCTTCTATTTTACAGTGTTACATACTGTGTCTAAATGTTTACACTAGAAAAATAAGAAAATTAGCTTTCCATTTACAATATTATGAATGTTAATCTCGCTTTAAATACTGTAAATGCAATCCTATAACAGGCCTATCTATAGATTTGAAATCTCTCACCATCTGTGCTGAAACATTCATGGTCTGATGTCCTCTGCTCTTGGTCTTAAGAGCAGGGACACAGATTTTAGTGGAGAAATAGGAAAATTCCGATATTATTGTTTTGCAAGACACGTGGAGTAAAGGAGATGGGTTCACTGGCTGTCCACTAGGGTACAGGAGACATGGAGTAGTGGAGATGGGGATGTCCACTAGGGTACAGGAGACATGGAGTAGAGGAGATGAGGATGTCCACTAGGGTACAGGAGACATGGAGTAGAGGAGATGAGGATGTCCACTAGGGTACAGGAGACATGGAGTAGAGGAGATGAGGATGTCCACTAGGGTACAGGAGACATGGAGGAGAGGAGATGGGGTATGTCCACTAGGGTACTAGGAGGGACATGGAGTAGAGGAGAGATGGGATGTCCACTAGAGGGTACAGGAGCCATGGAGTAGTGGAGATGGGGATGTCCCACTAGGGTGACAGGAGACATGGAGTAGAGGAGATGGGGATGTCCACTAGGGTACAGGAGACATGGAGTAGAGGAGATGAGGGATGTCCACTAGGGTAAAGGAGACATGGAGTAGTGGAGAGGGGAGGTCCACTCTAGGGTACGGAGACATGGAGTGAGTGCGATGGGGATGTCCCACGTAGGTACAGGAGACCTGGAGTAGAGGAGATGGGGATGTCCACTAGGGTAAGGAGACATGGAGTAGAGGAGATGAGGATGTCCCTAGGTACAGGAGAACTGGAGTAGAGGAGTGGGGGATGTCCACTTAGGGTACAGGAGGACAATTGGAGTAGAGGAGATGGGGATGTCCACTAGGGTACCTGAGACATGGATTAGAGGAGAAGGGGATGTCCCACTAGGGTACAGGAGACATGGAGTAGAGGAGGGGATGTCACTAGGGTACAGAGACATGAGTAGAGGAGATGGGGATGTCCACTGGGTACAGGAGACATGGCGTAGAGGAGATGGGGATTGTCCACTAGGGTACTAGGAGACATGGAGTAGAGGAGATGGGATGTCCACTAGGGTACAGAGACATGGAGTAGAGGAGATGGGGATGTCCACTAGGGTACAGGAGACATGGAGTAGTAGAGGAGATAGGGATGTCCACTAGGGTACAGGAGATATGGAGTAGAGGAGATGAGGATGTCCACTAGGGTACAGGAGATATGGAGTAGAGGAGATGGGGATGTCCACTAGGGTACAGGACGATATGGAGTAGCGGAGATGGGGATGTCCACTAGGGTACAGGAGATATGGAGTATGAGGACGAATGGGGATGTCCACTAGGGTACAGGAGACACTGGAGTAGAGGAGATGGGGATGTCCACTAGGGTACAGGAGGGACATAGAGGAGATGAGGATGTCCACTAGGGTACAGGAGATATGGAGTAGAGGTGGATGGGGATGTCCACTAGGGTACAGGAGACATGGAGTAGAGGAGATGGGGATGTCCACTAGGGTACAGGAGATATGGAGTAGAGGAGATGGGGATGTCCACTAGGGTACAGGAGACATGGAGTAGAGGAGATGGGGATGTCCACTAGGGTACAGGAGACATGGAGTAGAGGAGATGGGGATGTCCACTAGGGTACAGGAGACATGGAGTAGAGGAGATGGGGATGTCACTAGGGTACAGGAGACATGGAGTAGAGGAGATGGGGATGTCCACTAGGGTACAGGAGATATGGAGTAAAGGAGATGGGTTCACTGGATGTCCACTAGGGTACAGGAGACATGGAGTAGAGGAGATGGGATGTCCACTAGGGTACAGGAGACATGGAGTAGAGGAGATGGGGATGTCCACTAGGGTACAGGAGATATGGAGTAGAGGAGATGGGGATGTCCACTAGGGTACAGGAGACATGGAGTAGAGGAGATGGGGATGTCCACTAGGGTACAGGAGATATGGAGTAGAGGAGATGAGGATGTCCACTAGGGTACAGGAGACATGGAGTAGAGGAGATGGGGATGTCCACTAGGGTACAGGAGACATGGAGTAGAGGAGATGGGGATGTCCACTAGGGGTACAGGAGACATGGAGTAGAGGAGATGGGGATGTCCACTAGGGTACAGGAGACATGGAGTAGAGGAGATGGGGATGTCCACTAGGGTACAGGAGAAATGGAGTAGAGGAGATGGGGATGTCCACTAGGGTACAGGAGACATAGAGGAGATGAGGATGTCCACTAGGGTACAGGAGACATGGAGTAGAGGAGATGGGGATGTCCACTAGGGTACAGGAGATATGGAGTAGAGGAGACGGGGATGTCCACTAGGGTACAGGAGATATGGAGTAGAGGAGATGGGGATGTCCACTAGGGTACAGGAAACATGGAGTAGGGGAGATGGGGATGTCCACTAGGGTACAGGAGATATGGAGTAGAGGAGATTAGGATGTCCACTAGGGTACAGGAGACATGGAGTAGAGGAGATGGGGATGTCCACTAGGGTACAGGAGACATGGAGTAGAGGAGATGGGGATGTCCACTAGGGTACAGGAGACATGGAGTAGAGGAGATGGGGATGTCCACTAGGGTACAGGAGACATGGAGTAGAGGAGATGGGGATGTCCACTAGGGTACAGGAGATATGGAGTAGAGGAGATGGGGATGTCCACTAGGGTACAGGAGACATGGAGTAGAGGAGATGGGGATGTCCACTAGGGTACAGGAGATATGGAGTAGTGGAGATGGGGATGTCCACTAGGGTACAGGAGATATGGAGTAGAGGAGATGGGGATGTCCACTAGGGTACAGGAGACATGGAGTAGAGGAGATGGGGATGTCCACTAGGGTACAGGAGACATGGAGTAGAGGAGATGGGGATGTCCACTAGGGTACAGGAGACATGGAGTAGAGGAGATGGGGATGTCCACTAGGGTACAGGAGATATGGAGTAGTGGAGATGGGGATGTCCACTAGGGTACAGGAGACATGGAGTAGAGGAGATGGGGATGTCCACTAGGGTACAGGAGACATGGAGTAGAGGAGATGGGGATGTCCACTAGGGTACAGGAGACATGGAGTAGAGGAGATGGGGATGTCCACTAGGGTACAGGAGACATGGAGTAGAGGAGATGAGGATGTCCAATAGGGTACAGGAGACATGGAGTAGAGGAGATGGGGATGTCCACTAGGGTACAGGAGACATGGAGTAGAGGAGACGGGGATGTCCACTAGGGTACAGGAGACATGGAGTAGAGGAGATGGGGATGTCCACTAGGGTACAGGAGATATGGCGTAGAGGAGATGAGGATGTCCACTAGGGTACAGGAGACATGGAGTAGAGGAGATGGGGATGTCCACTAGGGTACAGGAGACATGGAGTAGAGGAGATGGGGATGTCCACTAGGGTACAGGAGACATGGAGTAGAGGAGATGGGGATGTCCACTAGGGTACAGGAGACATGGAGTAGAGGAGACGGGGATGTCCACTAGGGTACAGGAGACATGGAGTAGAGGAGACGGGGATGTCCACTAGGGTACAGGAGACATGGAAGTAGAGGAGATGGGGATGTCCACTAGGGTACAGGAGATATGTATTATAGGAGATTGGGATTCACTAGGGTACAGGAGATATGGAGTAGAGGAGATGAGGGATGTCCACTAGGGTACAGGAGACCTGGAGTAGAGGAGATGGGGATGTCCACTAGGGTACAGGAGACATGGAGTAGAGGAGATGGGGATGTCCAACTAGGGTACAGGGATACAGGGTACGAAGGAGATGGGGATGTCCACTAGGGTTACAGGAGACATGGAGTAGGGAGATGGGGATGTCCACTAGGGTACAGGAGACATGGAGTAGTAGGAGATGGGGATGTCCACTAGGGTACAGGAGACATGGAAGGAGAGGAGATGAGGGATTTCCACTAGGGTACAGGAGCATGGAGTAGAGGAGATGAGGATGTCCACTAGGGTACAGGAGACATGGAGAAGTAGAGGAGATGAGGATGTCCACTAGGGTTACAGGAGACATGAGTAGAGGAGATGGGTGGCTGTCCACTAGGGTTTACAGGAGGACATGAGGTAGAGGAGAGGGGATGTCCACTAGGGTACCAGGAGACATTGAGTAGAGGAGAATGGGGATGTCCACTAGGGTACCGTGAGGCCATGGAGTAGAGGAGCTGGGGATTGAGGATGTCCACTAGGGTTGACAGGAGGACATGGAGTAGAGGAGATGGGGATGTCCACTAGGGTCCAGGAGACATAGAGGAGATGAGGATGTTCCAACTAGGGTTACAGGGACGCACATTGGAGTAGAGGAGATGAGGCTTGTTCCAACTAGGGCTCGCAGGAGACCTGCGAGTAGATGGAGATGGGGATGTCCACTAGGGTACAGGAGAACATGGAGTAGAGGAGATGGGTGGAATGTACCCCTAGGGTACACGGAGACATGGGAGTAGCGGAGATGGGGATGTCAACTAGGTGTACAGGAAGCAATGGCAAGGAGTAGAGGAGATGGGTGATGTCCCACTAGGTTACCGGAGGACATGGAGTTAGAGGATGATGGGGATGTCCACTAGGGTACAGGAGACATGGAGTAGAGGAGATGGGGATGTCCATTAGGGTACAGGAGACATAGAGGAGATGAGGATGTCCACTCGGGTACAGGAGACATGGAGTAGAGGAGATGAGGATGTCCACTAGGGTACAGGAGACATGGAGTAGAGGAGATGGGGATGTCCACTAGGTACAGGAGACATGGAGTAGAGGAGATGGGGATGTCCACTAGGGTACAGGAGACATGGAGTAGAGGAGATGGGGATGTCCACTAGGGTACAGGAGACATGGGTAGAGGAGATGGGGATGTCCACTAGGGTACAGGAGACATGGAGTAGAGGAGATGGGGATGTCCACTAGGGTACAGGAGACATGGAGTAGAGGAGATGGGGATGTCCACTAGGGTACAGGAGACATGGAGTAGAGGAGATGGGGATGTCCACTAGGGTACAGGAGACATGGAGTAGAGGAGATGGGGATGTCCACTAGGGTACAGGAGACATGGAGTAGAGGAGATGGGGATGTCCACTAGGGTACAGGAGACATGGAGTAGAGGAGATGGGGATGTCCACTAGGGTACAGGAGACATGGAGTAGAGGAGATGGGGATGTCCACTAGGGTACAGGAGATATGGAGTAGAGGAGATGGGGATGTCCACTAGGGTACAGGAGATATGGAGTAGAGGAGATGGGGATGTCCACTAGGGTACAGGAGACATGGAGTAGAGGAGATGGGGATGTCCACTAGGGTACAGGAGATATGGAGTAGAGGAGATGAGGATGTCCACTAGGGTACAGGAGACATGGACTAGAGGAGATGGGGATGTCCACTAGGGTACAGGAGACATGGAGTAGAGGAGATGGGGATGTCCACTAGGGTACAGGAGACATGGAGTAGAGGAGATGGGGATGTCCACTAGGGTACAGGAGACATGGAGTAGAGGAGATGGGATGTCCACTAGGGTACAGGAGACATGGAGTAGAGGAATGAGGATGTCCACTAGGGTACAGGAGACATGGAGTAGAGGAGACTGGGATGTCCACTCGGGTTACAGGAGACATGGAGTCGCGGAGATGGGGCTGTCCACTAGGGTACAGGAGCCTATGGCGAGCGGAGATGAGGGAGTCCACTAGGGTACCGGGAGACATGGAGTGTAGAGGAGATGGGGATGTCCACTGGGTACAGGAGACCTGGAGTAGAGGCGATCGGGGATGTTCCACTAGGGTACAGGAGACATGAGTAGAGGAGAGGGGGATGTCCACTCGGGTACAGGAGACTATGGAGTAGATGGAGACTGGGGATGTCCACTAGGGTACAGGAAGACATGGAAGTTAGAGGAGACTGGGGGATGTCCACTAGGGTACAGGAGGACATGGAGTAGAGGAGATGGGGATGTCCCACTAGGGTACCGGAGACTATGGAGTAGTAGGTGATATGAGATGGTCCAATAGTGTTACAGGAGGACGATGTAGTAGTAGGAGATGGGATGATGTCCACTAGGGTACAGGATGACTATGGAGTAGAGGAGGATGGGGATGTCCCACTAGGGTTACAGGAGGACTGAGTCGCGGGGATGATGGGATGTCCACTAGGGTACAGGCGAGCATGGATGTAGCGAGATAGGGAGATGTCATAGGCGTACATGGAGTAGGAGTAGATGGAGATGGGATGTCCACTAGGGGTATACAGGCGGACATGGAGTAGAGGAAGCTAGATGAGGATTTCCACTAGGGTACAGGATGATGGGGATGTCCACTAGGGTACAGGAGATAGGAGTAGAGGAGATGAGGATGTCCACTAGGGTACAGGAGACATGGAGTAGAGGAGATGGGGATGTCCACTAGGGACAGGAGATGGAGTAGAGGAGAGGGATGTCCACTAGGTACAGGAGACATGGAGTAGAGGAGATGAGGATGTCCACTAGGGTACAGGAGACATGGAGTAGAGGAGATGGGGATGTCCACTAGGGTACAGGAGACATGGAGTAGAGGAGATGGGGATGTCCACTAGGGTACAGGAGACATGGAGTAGAGGAGGGGATGTCCACTAGGGGAGATATGGAGTAGAGGAGATGGGGATGCCACTAGGGTACAGGAGACATGGAGTAGAGGAGAGGGGATGTCCACTAGGGTACAGGAGACATGGAGTAGAGGAGATGGGGATGTCCACTAGGGTACAGGAGACATGGAGTAGAGGAGATGGGATGTCCACTAGGTACAGGAGATATGGTAGAGGAGATGGGGATGTCCACTAGGGTACAGGAGATATGGAGTAGAGGAGATGGGGATGTCCACTAGGGTACAGGGACATGGAGTAGGGAGATGGGGATGTCCACTA
>NC_042977.1:42023140-42177238 GCF_901001165.1 Salmo trutta
CCTCCTAGAGACCTATTGTCCGTGGGAAAGGAACGCCTCCCATCATTTCTAAAAGAAAGGGGGCTGTAACGAAAAAGGGTTCATCTGCTCCCTTCATAGGGGCCCTAAAAAAAATCTTTATAAACCGACTGGTTTCAGCCCTGAATGCTGATTGGCTGAAAGCCGTGGTATATTTAAGCAATAAGGCCCGAGGGGGTGTGGTATATGGCCAATATATCATAGCTAAGGGATGTTCTTAGGCACTACACAATGCGGAGTGCCTGGATACAGACCTTAGCCGTGGTATTTTGGCCATATACCACAATCCCCTGAGGTGCCTTATTGCTATTATAAACTGGTTGTCAACGTAATTAGAGCAGTAAAAAATAAATGTTTTGTCAAACCCGTGGTATACGGTCTGATATACCACAGCTGTCAGCCAATCAGCATTCAGGGCTCAAACCACCCAGTTTATAACAGACCGTATACCACGGGTATGACAAAAAAAATACTTTTTACTGCTCTAATTATGTTGGTAACCAGTTTATAATATCAATAAGGCACATCAGGGGTTGTGGTATATGGCCCAGTTTATAAAGGCCATAGACCACACCCCCTCTGGCCTTATTGCTTAAATACAGAACTGCAAAAGAAAAAACATATTTTTAGCAGTGTGTCTCTTCTTGTCCCTTTGCGTACCTCTTTGTCTATACGTGAAGTCCATTGTTCTGTATCTTATCAGTCAATCAAATGTACACTACCGGTAAAAAGTTTAGAACACCTACTCATTCAAGGGTTTTTCTTTATTTTTACTATTTTCTACATGGTAGAATAATAGTGAAGACATCAAAACTATGAAATAACACATATGGAATCATGTAGTGAACAAAAAAGTGTTAAACAAATCAAAATATATTTTATATTTGAGATTGTTCAAATAGCCACCCTTTGCCTTGATGACAGCTTTGCACACTCTTGGCATTCTCTCAACCAGCTTCATGAGGTAGTCACCTGGAATGCATTTCAATTAACAGGTGTGCCTTGTTAAAAGTTAATTTGTGGAATTTCTTTCCCTCTTAATACGTTGTGTTGTGATAGCCCTATTTGGATAGCCCTATTTGGATAGCCCTATTTGGATAGCCCTATTTGGATAGCCCAATTTGGATAGCCCTATTTGGATAGCCCCATTTGGATAGCCCCATTTGGATAGCCCTATTTGGATAGCCCAATTTGGATAGCCCTATTTGGTTAGCCCTATTTGGATAGCCCTATTTGGATAGCCCAATTTGGTAAAAGACCAAGTCCATATTATGGCAAGAACAGCTCAAATAAGCAAAGAGAAACGACAGTCCATCATTACTTTAAGACATGAAGGTCAGTCAATACAGAACATTTCAAGAACTTTGAAAGTTTCTTCAAGTGCAGTCGTAAAAACCATCAAGCGCTATGATGAAACTGGCTCTCATGAGGACCGCCACAGGAAAGGAAGATCCAGAGTTACCTCTGCTACAGAGGATAAGTTCATTAGAGTTAACTGCACATCAGATTGCAGCCCAAATAAATGCTTCACAGAGTTCAAGTAACAGACACATCTCAACATCAACTGTTCAGAGGAGACTGTGTGAATCAGGCCTTCATGGTCAAATTGCTGCAAAGAAACCACTACTAAAGGACACCAATAAGAAGAAGAGACTTGTTTGGGCCAAGAAACACAAGCAATGGATATTAGACCGGTGGAAATTTGTCCTTTGGTCTGGAGTCCAAATTGGATATTTTTGGTTCCAACCACCGTGTCTTTGAGACATAAGAGCAGGTGAACAGATGATCTCCTCATGTGTGGTTCCCACCGTGAAGCATGGAGGAGGAGGTGGGATGGTGCTTTGCTGGTGAAATCGTCTGTTATTTATTTAGCATTCAAGGCACACTTAACCAGCATGGCTACCACAGCATTCTGCAGCGATACTCCATCCCATCTGGTTTGCGCTTAGTGGGTCTATCATTTGTTTTTCAACAGGACAATGACCCAGCACACCTCCAGGCTGTGTAAGGGCTATTTGACCTAGAAGGACAGCGATGGTGTGCTGCGTCAGATGACTGTAGCTCTGCCTGCAGCTATGGAACCCTGACCTGTTCACCGGACGTGCTACCTGTCCCAGACCTGCTGTCCCAGACCTGCTGGAACCCTGACCTGTTCACTGGACGTGCTACCTGTCCCAGACCTGCTGGAACCCTGACCTGTTCACTGGACGTGCTACCTGTCCCAGACCTGCTGTTTTCAACTCTCTAGAGACAGCAGGAGCGGTAGAGATACTCTCAATGATTGGGTATGAAAAGCCAACCGACATTTACTCCTGAGGTGCTGACCTGTTGCACCCTCGACAACCACTGTGATTATTATTATCTGACCCTGCCGGTCATCTATGAACATTTGAACATCTTGGCCATATTCTGTTATAATCTCCACCCGGCACAGCCAGAAGAGGACTGGCCACCCCTCATAGCCTGCTTCCTCTCTAGGTTTCTTCCTAGGTTTTGGCCTTTCTAGGGAGTTTTTCCGAGCCACCGTGCTTCTACACCTGCATTGCTTGCTGTTTGGGGTTTTAGGTTGGGTTTCTGTACAGCACTTTGTGACATCAGCTGATGTAGAAGGGCTTTATAAATAAATTTGATTGATTGATGACCTGGCCTCCACAATCCCTCGACCTCAACCAAATTGAGATGGTTTGGCATGAGCTGGACCGCAGAGTGAAGGAAAAGCAGCCAACAAGTGCTCAGCGTATGTGGGAACTCCTTCAAGACTGTTGGAAAAGCATTCCAGGTGAAGCTGGTTGAGAGAATGCCAAGAGTGTGCAATGCTGTCATCAAGGCAAAGGGTGGCTATTTGAAGAATCTCCAATATAAAATATACACTGCTCAAAAAAATAAAGGGAACACTAAAATAACACATCCTAGATCTGAATGAATGAAATAATCTTATGAAATATTTTTTTCTTTACATAGTTGAATGTGCTGACAACAAAATCACACAAAAATAATCAATGGAAATCCAATTTATCAACCCATGGAGGTCTGGAATTGGAGTCACACTCAAAATGAAAGTGGAAAACCACACTACAGGTGATCCAACTTTGATGTAATGTCCTTAAAACAAGTCAAAATGATGCTCAGTAGTGTGTGTGGCCTCCACGTGCCTGTATGACCTCCCTACAACGCCTAGGCATGCTCCTGATGAGGTGGCGGATGGTCTCCTGAGGGATCTCCTCCCAGACCTGGACTAAAGCATCCGCCAACTCCTGGACAGTCTGTGGTGCAACGTGGCGTTGGTGGATGGATCGAGACATGATGTCCCAGATGTGCTCAATTGGATTCAGGTCTGGGGAACGGGTGGGCCAGTCCGTAGCATCAATGCCTTCCTCTTGCAGGAACTGCTGATATACTCCAGCCATATGAGGTCTAGCATTGTCTTGCATTAGGAGGAACCCAGGGCCAACCGCACCAGCATATGGTCTCACAAGGGGTCTGAGGATCTCATCTCGGTACCTAATGGCAGTCAGGCTACCTCTGGCGAGCACATGGAGGGCTGTGCGGCCCCCCAAAGAAATGCCACCCCACACCATGACTGACCCACCGCCAAACCGGTCATGCTGGAGGATGTTGCAGGCAGCAGAACATTCTCCACGGCGTCTCCAGACTCTGTCACGTCTGTCACATGTGCTCAGTGTGAACCTGCTTTCATCTGTGAAGAGCACAGGGCACCAGTGGCGAATTTGCCAATCTTGGTGTTCTCCGGCAAATGCCAAACGTCCTGCACGGTGTTGGGCTGTAAGCACAACCCCCACCTGTGGACATCGTGCCCTCATACCACCCTCATGGAGTCTGTTTCTTACCGTTTGAGCAGACACATGCACATTTGTGGCCTGCTGGAGGTCATTTTGCAGGGCTCTGGCAGTGCTCCTCCTGCTCCTCCTTGCACAAAGGCGGAAGTAGCGGTCCTGCTGCTGGGTTGTTGCCCTGCTACGGCCTCCTCCACGTCTCCTGATGTACTGGCCTGTCTCCTGGTAGCGCCTCCATGCTCTGGACACTACGCTGACAGACACAGCAAACCTTCTTGCCACAGCTCGCATTGATGTGCCATCCTGGATGATCTGCACTACCTGAGCCACTTGTGTGGGTTGTAGACTCCGTCTCATGCTACCACTAGAGTGAAAGCACCGCCAGCATTCAAAAGTGACCAAAACATCAGCCAGGAAGCATAGGAACTGAGAAGTGGTCTGTGGTCACCACCTGCAGAACCACTCCTTTTTTGGGGGGTGTCTTGCTAATTGCCTATAATTTCCACCTGTTGTCTATTCCATTTGCATAACAGCATGTGAAATGTATTGTCAATCAGTGTTGCTTCCTAAGTGGACAGTTTGATTTCACAGAAGTGTGATTGACTTGGAGTTACATTGTGTTGTTTAAGTGTTCCCTTTATTTTTTTGAGCAGTGTATTTTGATTTGTTTAACACTTTTTTGGTTACTACATGTGTTATTTCATAGTTTTGATGTCTTCACTATTATTCTACAATGTAGAAAATAGTAAAATAAAGAAAAACCCTTGAATGAGTAGATGTTCTAAACTTTTGACCGGTAGTGTATCTATATAAAGCCCTTTTACATCAGCAGATGTCACAAAGTGCATCCACAGAAACCCAGCCTAAAACCCCAAACAGCAATACAGATGTAGAAGCACGGTGGCTAGGAACATCTCCCTAAACTTTGATGTATGGTTATTGTTATATCAAATAGTGTTGCTTAATAACATTCTATATAAAGACTCCTAATATATTAGTTAGAACTGTCAGACTTAGGTTACGCATACATTCTGTTTATAACATCTCAGATAAAGTGGATTTGGGTAATGAGCAAAAGTGTGTATATTCACACATCTTAGGACATATGGTTGGTTCAGTGTACTCTACCCGTTTCTCTCTGTAATGATATTCATGGGTTAAAGTTTCTGCTTGACTAATGGCCTCGGTACGCAGAGCTCACAGCACACTGTGGGAGGTGCTTTGTTCATTACAATTCTCCATCTCTCCCTCTATCCATCCCCCCATCTCTCCGTCTCTCCATCCCTCCATCTCTCCATCCCTCCATCTCTCCCTCTATCCATCCCCCATCTCTCCCTTTATCCATCCCCCCATCTCTCACTCTCTCCATCCCCCATCTCTCCATCCCCCCATCTCTCCCTCTCTCCATTCCCTCCATCTCTCACTCTCTCCATCCCCCCATCTCTCCCTCTCTCCTTTAACACAGTGTGAGGTTGTGGAGGCGTTGTTCTGGAGAAGAGTCAACGATGGTCAGAAAAGTGAGAGTGTTGAAAATGCCAGGGTTTGACCATACTGAATATAGAACTCATTATACTATGGACAGCTGTGTGTCTGTAGCTGTGTGTGTAGCAGTGTTTGTGTGTAGCTGTGTGTGTGTAGCTGTGATTGTGTGTAGCTGTGATTGTGTGTGTGTGTAGCTGGGATTGTGTGTAGCAGTGTTTGTGTGTAGCTGTGATTGTGTGTAGTTGTGTGTGTGTAGCTGTGATTGTGTGTAGCTGTGATTGTGTGTGTGTAGCTGAGATTGTGTGTAGCTGTGATTGTGTGTGTGTATAGCTGTGTGTGTGTAGCTGTTATTGTGTGTAGCTGTGATTGTGTGTGTGTGTGTAGCTGTGTGTGTGTAGCTGTGTGTGTAGCTGTGTGTGTAGCTGTGTGTGTGTAGCTGTGATTGTGTGTGTGTGTAGCTGTGATTGTGTGTAGCTGTGATTGTGTGTGTGTGTGTGTGTGTGTGTGTGTGTGTGTGTGTGTGTGTGTGTGTGTGTGTGTGTGTGTCTGCATGTGCATGTGACATCACACCAGGAAAGAGAAAAACGGAAATGGACAGACAGATGAACGCATGCACACGCACGCACACACACACACACACACACACACACACACACACACACACACACACACACACACACACACACACACACACACACACACACACACACACACACACACACACACACACACACACACACACATATATGCTCTCAAGTGCACAAATCTGCACACACGCACGTCAGCTTTCTGAGTCATCAAACCAGCAGCAGCCTGCCACACCCCGATCCATGTCTGGATCTGTTATTGTGCTGATATATTCAAAACAGTCCCCCCCCCCACTCCCTCCTCTTCCTCTCCTACCTCTCCACCCTTTCTTCCCAGCCCACCCCCCACTCCCTCCTCTTCCTCTCCTACCTCTCCACCCTTTCTTCCCAGCCCATCCCCCACTCCCTCCTCTTCCTCTCCTACCTCTCCACCCTTTCTTCCCAGCCCATCCCCCACTCCCTCCTCTTCCTCTCCTACCTCTCCACCCTTTCTTCCCAGCCCATCCCCCACTCCCTCCTCTTCCTCTCCTACCTCTCCACCCTTTCTTCCCAGCCCATCCCCCACTCCCTCCTCTTCCTCTCCTACCACTCCCTCCTCTTCCTCTCCTACCTCTCCACCCTTTCTTCCCAGCCCATCCCCCACTCCCTCCTCTTCCTCTCCTACCTCTCCACCCTTTCTTCCCAGCCCATCCCCCACTCCCTCCTCTTCCTCTCCTACCTCTCCACCCTTTCTTCCCAGCCCATCCCCCTCTCCCTCCTCTTCCTCTCCTACCTCTCCCTCCTCTTCCTCTCCTACCTCTCCCTCCTCTTCCTCTCCTACCTCTCCCTCCTCTTCCTCTCCTACCTCTCCACCCTCTTTCCTTGTCTTCCTTACTTTCTCTTTCTTTCTTAGGTTTCTCCTCTCCCTCTTTCTGTGATGATAAAACTCGGGCTGTCTCCCAAAGCGTTTGCCCCTGTGCCTCCCCCTCTGCGTCCCCTAACTCCCCCCTCTACCTCCCCCGCACTCATTCTATAAATACCCAGCACCGGTGAGTCATCGGCCAGACGTATCAGTCTCTCTCTCTCTCTCTCTCTCTCTCTCTCTCTCTCTCTCTCTCTCTCTCTCTCTCTCTCTCCCTCCCTCACCCCCTTTCTCTCATCTCTCTCTCCCTCATCCATCTCTCTCTCCCTCCTGAGTCTCTCTCATTAATGACCTCACACATGCAGCCAACCTTCACCTCAACCCACACACAGCGTGAAACACAGCTAGCCAACACAGCACAGCTCAGCCCAGCCAACACAACACAGTACAGCTCAGCCCAGCCAACACAACACAGTACAGCTCAGCCCAGCCAACACAACACAACACAGTACAGCTCAGCTCAGCCCAGCCAACACAACACAGTACAGCTCAGCCCAGCCAACACAACACAGCACAGCTCAGCCCAGCCAACACAACACAACACAGTACAGCTCAGCCCAGCCAACACAACACAGTACAGCTCAGCCCAGCCAACACAACACAGCTCAGCCCAGCTAACACAACACAACACAACACAGTACAGCTCAGCCCAGCCAACACAACACAGCTCAGCCCAGCCAACACAACACAGTACAGCTCAGCCCAGCCAACACAACACAGTACAGCTCAGCCCAGCCCAGCCAACACAACACAGTACAGCTCAGCCCAGCCAACACAACACAACACAGTACAGCTCAGCCCAGCCAACACTACACAGTACAGCTCAGCCCAGCCAACACAACACAGTAAAGCTCAGCCCAGCCAACACAAGAGTACAGCCCAGCCCAGCCAACACAAGAGTACAGCTCAGCCCAGCCAACACAACACAGCACAGCTCAGCCCAGCCAACACAACACAGTACAGCTCAGCCCAGCCAACACAACACAGTACAGCTCAGCCCAGCCAACACAACACAGTACAGCCCAGCCAACACAACACAGTACAGCTCAGCCCAGCCAACACAACACAACACAGTACAGCTCAGCCCAGCCAACACAACACAGTACAGCTCAGCCCAGCCAACACAACACAGTACAGCTCAGCCCAGCCAACACAGTTCAGCCCAGCCCAGCCAACACAGCTCAGCCCAGCCAACACAGCTCAGCCCAGCCAACACTACACAACACAGCTCAGCCCAGCCAACACAGCTCAGCCCAGCCAACACAGCTCAGCCCAGCCAACACTACACAACACAGCTCAGCCCAGCCAACACAGCTCAGCCCAGCCAACACTACACAACTCAGCTCAGCCCAGCCAACACTACACAACACAGCTCAGCCCATCCAACACAACACAACACAGTACAGCTCAGCCCAGCCAACACAACACAACACAGTACAGTGCAGTAAAGCACCAGCTTGGTGCAAAACAGTACAGTAGAGTGCCGGCTCCAATCCAGTATAGACTAACACAGCCCAGTATAGACTAACACAGCCCCAGCACAGCACAGTCCAGTATACACTAACACAGACCAGTATAGACTAACACAACCCCAGCACAGCACAGCTCAGTATAGACTAACACAGCACAGTTTAGACTAACACAGCCCAGTATAGCCTAACACAGCCCCATTGTAAACTAACACAGCCCAGTATAGACTAACACAGCCCAGTATAGACTAACACAGCCCCAGCACAGCCCAGTATAGACTAACACAGCCCAGTATAGACTAACACAGCCCCAGCACAGCACAGCCCCAGCATAGACTAACACAGCCCCAGCACAGCCCAGTATAGACTAACACAGCCCCAGCACAGCACAGCCCAGTATATACTAACACAGCCCCAGCGTAGACTAACACAGCCCCAGCACATCCCAGTATAGACTAACACAGCCCAGTATAGACTAACACAGCCCAGTATAGACTAACACAGCCCCAGCACAGCACAGCCCAGTATAGACTAACACAGCCCAGTATAGACTAACACAGCCCAGTATAGACTAACACAGCCCCAGTATAGACTAACACAGCCCCAGCACAGCACAGCCCAGTATAGACTAACACAGCCCCAGCACAGCACAGCCCAGTATAGACTAACACAGCCCAGTATAGACTAACACAGCCCAGTATAGACTAACACAGCCCAGTATAGACTAACACAGCCCCAGCACAGCCTTGAAAGTGTGAGCCAGGCTGTGGGTGTCTTGTCTGATTGTGAGAACAAACAACTCTGTTGAGAATGTGGGCTGAGCATTGTGATTGAAGGAGAGAGAGAGAGAGAGAGAGAGAGAGAGAGAGAGAGCGAGATGGGAGGAGAGACAAGTAGGTGCGAGACAAGCTTCTATGCACATGCGTACACACACACACACACACACACACACACACACACACACACACACACACACACACACACACACACACACACACACACATACACACACACTCCTCTATGTGTGTGCGTTAGAGGGTCAGTGGGCCAATACAGAATGTGTTTGAGTGGTGAGACAGGTCTGAAGGAGGGACAGTCAGGAGATCAGGTCTGAAGGAGGGACAGTCAGGAGATCAGGTCTGAAGGAGGGACAGTCAGGAGATCAGGTCTGAAGGAGGGACAGTCAGGGGAGATCAGGTCTGAAGGAGGGACAGTCAGGGGTGATCAGGTCTAAAGGGGGGACAGTCAGGGGAGATCAGGTCTGAAGGAGGGACAGTCAGGGGAGATCAAGTCTGAAGGAGGGACAGTCAGGGGAGATCAGGTCTGAAGGAGGGACAGTCAGGAGAGACAGGTCAGAAGGAGGGACAGTCAGGAGATCAGGTCTGAAGGAGGGACAGTCAGGAGATCAGGCCTGAAGGAGGCACAGTCAGGGGTGATCAGGTCTGAAGGAGGGACAGTCAGGAGATCAGGTCTGAAGGAGGGACAGTCAGGGGTGATCAGGTCTGAAGGAGGGACAGTCAGAGGAGATCAGGTCTGAAGGAGGGACAGTCAGGGGAGATCAGGTCTGAAGGAGGGACAGTCAAGGGAGATCAGGTCTGAAGGAGGGACAGTCAGGGGAGATCAGGTCTGAAGGAGGGACAGTCAGGAGAGACAGGTCAGAAGGAGGGACAGTCAGGAGAGACAGGTCTGAAGGAGGGACAGTCAGGGGAGATCAGGTCTGAAGGAGGGACAGTCAGGAGATCAGGCTTGAAGGAGGCACAGTCAGGTGTGATCAGGTCTGAAGGAGGGACAGTCAGGGGAGATCAGGTCTGAAGGAGGGACAGTCAGGAGATCAGGCCTGAAGGAGGGACAGTCAGGAGATCAGGTCTGAAGGAGGGACAGTCAGGAGATCAGGTCTGAAGGAGGGACAGTCAGGGGTGATCAGCTCTGTAGGAGGGACAGTCAGGAGATCAGGTCTGAAGGAGGGACAGTCAGGAGATCAGGCCTGAAGGAGGGACAGTCAGGAGATCAGGTCTGAAGGAGGCACAGTCAGGGGTGATCAGGTCTGAAGGAGGGACAGTCAGGGGAGATCAGGTCTGAAGGAGGGACAGTCAGGAGAGACAGGTCTGAAGGAGGGACAGTCAGGAGATCAGGTCTGAAGGAGGGACAGTCAGGAGATCAGGCCTGAAGGAGGGACAGTCAGAAGATCAGGTCTGAAGGAGGCACAGTCAGGGGTGATCAGGTCTGAAGGAGGGACAGTCAGGGGAGATCAGGTCTGAAGGAGGGACAGTCAGGAGAGACAGGTCTGAAGGAGGGACAGTCAGGAGATCAGGTCTGAAGGAGGGACAGTCAGGAGATCAGGCCTGAAGGAGGGACAGTCAGAAGATCAGGTCTGAAGGAGGCACAGTCAGGGGTGATCAGGTCTGAAGGAGGGACAGTCAGGGGAGATCAGGTCTAAAGGAGGGACAGCCAGGGGTGATCAGGTCTGAAGGAGGGACAGTCAGGAGAGACAGGTCTGAAGGAGGGACAGTCAGGAGATCAGGTCTGAAGGAGGCACAGTCAGGACATCAGGTCTGAAGGAGGGACAGTCAGGAGAGACAGGTCTGAAGGAGGGACAGTCAGGAGATCAGGTCTGAAGGAGGGACAGTCAGGAGATCAAGCCTGAAGGAGGGACAGTCAGGAGATCAGGCCTGAAGGAGGCACAGTCAGGGGTGATCAGGTCTGAAGGAGGGACAGTCAGGGGAGATCAGGCCTGAAGGAGGGACAGTCAGGAGATCAGGTCTGAAGGAGGCACAGTCAGGGGTGATCAGGTCTGAAGGAGGGACAGCCAGGAGAGACAGGTCTGAAGGAGGGACAGTCAGGAGATCAGGTCTGAAGGAGGGACAGTCAGGGGAGACAGGTCTGAAGGAGGGATAATAATGATAAAGGATCATATCCCCAGTATTGCATCTACATTATTTTGGCACCGTACATGTGTTTGTATATGTAGCCTATGTATTGGAATGATCCTGATATTCATGAAGGGTTGATCCAGGCCTTGATAGAAATGAACTACAATGTTACTAGTCTACCAGGGATGATGGGAACTGACTTCCTGTGCGTTGGAGTGGAAGGCTTTTGTTTACTATAGCTCATATGAATGACTGTGAGGGTGTTATGAGTGATATGAGGTTGCAGTGGAGTCGACGGAATATGTAATGAGGAAAATCTGGAACGATTTGTTCTGTCCACGTCAATTCATCAGGCATCACACAGTCATCTCCACATTTAAGACACTAACCACAGACACACACACACACACACACACACACACACACCCTCTCCTGGCCTTCGTTGCCATAGAAACGCTGGCTTTGAGACATGATTCTAATCAAGCCATGATGTTAGCCACTCTTTGTGTTTGAAAGTGCAGGTGTTGAACATACTGTACACAAAGAGAAACAGTTCAAAATCATTCTCATTCAAAATGCATTTCCATATTCACAAGAATCTGAATAATCCACACCCTATAGCAACTATGAATGAAACGAAATGAACACATACAAATATGGGATTTTTTTTTTGGATCAATCACAAAGTTTGACTTTCATGATATAATTTCTCAAGGCCAAATTACAAAGAAATAAGGAAAGTGCCTCCTGCACATACAGGTAGCTGATGACGAAAAAGACCCCAAAAACAAGCTGATAACAAATATATAATAGGTTTAAATAAAATAGGTTTAAATAAAATAGGTTTAAATGAATTACGTTTAAATAAAATAGGTTTAAATGAATTACGTTTAAATAAAATAGGTTAAAATGAATTAGGTTTAAATAAAATAGGTTTAAATGAATTAAGTTTAAATAAAAGAGGGTTTAAATGAATTAGGTTTAAATTAAATAGGTTTAAATGAATTAAGTTGAAATAAAAAAGGTTTAAATAAAATAGGGTTAAATGAATTAGGTTTAAATGAATTGGGTTTAAATGAGGTATTACATTTGTACAACTGGAAAAATCTTCCTGAACGTTGATGAAATGAACCCTTCCCCTCCCAACATAGTTACAGTATGAGAAACAATAAGTAGCCTTGAGCCAGAACGGCTCTTTGGAGCAAGAGCCTACGTATCTCCTGTTTCTGCAGCGTGAGGCATCTTATCTCTCCTGTTTCTGCAGCATGAGGCACTTTACTGTACAAGTACACCACTTGGACAGGACGCTAGTCTATTGCTAAGCCTGAGCAACAATTGGAGTGGTCAAATTAGTCCTTACACCACACTGTCTCTTGTCCTTAGGTACATCAGTAGTTTAGGTGTATGACAACACAACGAAGAAATGTACAGATATAGGATCTTCATTTGAACAGTTTCTTACAATAGGAAAATAATCCTGCAGCAACAGGAAATTTGAATTATTATGTGGATTATAATACATTTTTGTAGGGGTTGATACATTTTTTGTTAGGGTAAATCATGTATAAAATTTGAAAGTGTAAATTACAAACTGTAGAAGCCTTTTTAAGCCTCGAATACACTACAAGTTAAAATTTCCTGTGGTACAGGAAATTTACCTGCGACAACAGAGTGATCAAATTACGATAGAACATTTGTATGTGTTCCTCAGAGACAAACACTCGGGACAAAGCACTTTGTATATTCCTATGAACCATGTAGAAATTTTCTTAACCGTGTAACAAGGCAGCCTACCGATGGTAGCCTGATGTGGTAAGCAGAGCATTGGACTGGACAGAGATTGGTTGGGAGTTAAAATATAAATAACAATAAAATATCAGGACAAGGAAATGTAAGAAGAAAGGGAACTAGCAGGTACGAACAGGTAACTTACGAACAGGTAACTTGGGTTACCTGTTCGTAACAGTATCAGTTTGACATCTTAACTGCATCATCCTTCATATAGACCTAGAGCTGGAACACTGGTGCATTGTGGGAGGCAACCCGTCTGTCTAGAGAGACTATGCTTCATACAGAGTTCATACTTCATGCTATTAGTGGATTTGTCAGTGTACCAGAGCTGTGCTCTCACAGAAGGTGAGTGTAAATAATTCAAATTAACAACAATGTAAACTGGCTTTAGACTTTACAGTATATCTGCCCAAAGTTGGTCAAGTAATGAAATGTTTCAATGGAACAAATCAAGACTCCAGTTGAACAATGGGACTAAGGCTATCTACTATGGTTATTGACCCTTATAAAAATCACCTACAATCCTGAATACAAGAAATTTAAGTCAATACATGTGAAAATGTATGACAGTTGACAAAATATAGAATAGCCAACTTGTTCCTCTTCTATAGACTGTACATTGCAAAAATACACATACACAGCAATTAATTTGCAGGCAATACATAGAATATACACTAAGTGGAAAGTTTAATAGGTACACCAATCTAGTACTGGGTCGGAGCCCCTTTGCCTCCAGAACAGCTTGAATTCTTTGTGGCATGAAAACATTGCTCAAATGGTATCAAGGGACCTAACGTGTGCCAGGAAAACATTCCCCACACCATTACACCTCCGCCACCAGCCTGTACCGTTGGCACCAGGCAGGATGGGGCCATGGACTTCACACCATTACACCTCCGCCACCAGCCTGTACCGTTGGCACCAGGCAGGATGGGGCCATGGACTTCACACCATTACACCACCAGCCTGTACCGTTGGCACCCGGCAGGATGGGTCCATGGACTCCACACCATTACACCTCCGCCACCAGCCTGTACCGTTGGCACCAGGCAGGATGGGGCCATGGACTTCACACCATTACACCACCAGCCTGTACCGTTGGCACCAGGCAGGTTGGGTCCATGGACTTCACACCATTACACCACCAGCCTGTACCGTTGACACCAGGCAGGATGGGGCCATGGACTCCACACCATTACACCACCAGCCTGTACAGTTGACACCAGGCAAGATGGGGCCATGGACTCGTGCTGCTTTCACTAAATCCTGACTCTGCCATCAGCATGATGCAACAGGAACTGGGTTTCATCAGACCGGGCGATGCTTTTCCACTCCTCAGTTGTCCAGTGTTGGTGATGGCGTGCCCACTGGAGCAGCTTCTTCTTGTTTTTAGCTGATAGGAGTGGAACTCGGTGTGTTCATCTGCTGCAAGAGCCCATTTATGACAAGGACTGACGAGATGTGTGATCCAAGATGCTGTTCTGCACACCAATGTTGTACTGCAAAGTTATTTTCCTGTTTGTGGCCCACCTGCTAGCTTGCACGATTCTTGCCATTCTCCTTCGACCTCTCATCAACAAGCTGTTTTCACCCACAGGACTGCCGCTGACTGTATTTTTTTAGTTTGTCGTACCATTCTCGGTAAACCCTAGACACTGTCGTGCGTAAAAAGCCCAGGAGGCCGGATGTTACTGAGATACTGGAACCGGCGCTCCTGGCAGTGATGATCATACCACGCTCAGTCGCTTAGGTCACTTGTGTTGGCCTTTCTAACGTTCAATCGAACAGTACTGAATGTCTCGATGTCTGTCTGCCTGTTTTATATAGAAAGCCACAGCCACATGACTCAATGTCTGTAGGAGCGAACCATTTTCGTGAACGGGGTGGTGTACCTAATAAATTGGCCACTGAGTGTATGGGGGCCTATACATATGCTTTTAGTCTTTTCATCGGGGATTCGATTTTTGAATCATGTGACCCAAATAACTTCCTGGAGACCCAAATAACTTCCTGTTCACCTGTAGTGAGTTTCTAAACCCAAAGGCGCAACATCGCGAGACTTCTGGGAGAGCTTGCGAAACAGACCAAATGCGTGATGTTTCCACGCATGAGCTGAGCTAGTCAACATCGCCATGACATCGCCTACAAGTGTGATCGGAGATTTCTATTGGGGAAGCAGTTTTCATACTGTGCTGTCTTTGCCACTGTCTTCGTCTTTTACAACATTTACAAGACCAAAATATTGGTCTTTACTACAGAGTTCCCAATATAATAATTGGCACAGAACTTTCACAATCCATAAAAAGAGGTATGGAGTCATATTAGTGCCAACAAATTTGAATGAATTCAAGATGATTGAATTCAGATTCAATTTATGTCGGCACTATTATGACTCCATAAAGAGGCTATGCCACTACTTATACAACGATGTTTCCTGTCCTTCCGTTGGTCTGACTATTTGTTCTCCTTCAGGTTTCCTTTGTACATTTAGTTGGAAAGAAACAGAGCAGCTCCCTGTCTGTGCATTTTTCCTTTACATAGTTTAGTTTTAGAATTTGTATTTTTTATAAATATTGCACATTCAATCCGTACTTCGTATTTTATCATTGGTTCTCTTGGAGACGTCCATGTGGTACGTTAGGTCTCTCAGTCAATGTGAAAAAGCTGCTCAGAACACAATCTCAAATGAGCCATAAGTCTGCCATCTTGTGGCGGTTTTGGAATGTGGCTGCAGAAATGCTTCCATTGTAAAGCTGTATGCATATTTGTAATTTACATGAAAAACTATTATATACATATTTGTGTGTATATATATTGACTCTTCTTGGATTGTTGCTCTTTTTGTATGTATTTCTTGACATATATGAGTCCTGATAATCTTTTAGCCGTTTTCCAATAGATGCTTTCATTTGATATTATCTTTAATGTCTTTGGTAGGTTACTGACTTGCCTCTGCTGTTTTATTAATTGAAACGTAGCCTACTACAGTGACATTAAATTGTGAAGCATTCATTCTCTGTAAAGAATTTTCTAGTACTTTCCTCTCATTAGCTAAATTCACCACTAAATTGACGTCACTGTTCAAATCCAATCAAATGTTGGTTGTCACATGCAAACCTAAAACCAACTCATGCAAGCACAAACTCAAACAGTGTTTTTCCAATTATGATTATTATGTAAATAATGACATACCACAATATATTTTGGGGAGTTTTGTTGCAGATACTAGATTTACCTCTTGAATGACTGCATGCATGCTGTCTTAATGTCAACACAGTCTTTTTTTCCCATGTAATAAGGCCTCATGAACCATCTTTACAGCCTCCCAAGCACTGCAAAAGATCATCATCATTTTATAAAACTGAGGATTCTGGGCCAGCATTCCAAAAGGCACCCTATTCAGTGCACTACTTCTGACCAGGGCCCATACGGCTCTGGTTAAAAGTACTACACTATCATAGGGTCAAAAAAGGTGCGATTTGGGAAGCAGTCTGTGTAATCCTGGTTTGAGAGAGATCCTTCTCGGTCATGTTTTTCCCATGAAGACCAGCAACATCAGTTCTGGACAACGTAGCCTAAACCTAATGCCATTAGAAATAGCTCTGCTTTTTTTCTACCGGACGTCATTACACCTTGCTTCTGGTACTGAATGAAAACACCACTCTGATAGTGTCAGTCAAGCTGCTTATGTGAAGTGATTATTATGATTCTACTAATTAACTACTGCAGTGATTATGATGGTAATGACATCATCGATATAGGCTGCTCAGCCTTTCTTGCAGGTTGACAGTGAAGTGGGAAAGAATGGGTAGAGTTCCAAATGGCACGCCTTACTATAAGGGACATTTGAGACGCTGTTTAAGCCTGGGGACTCCTCTGTTTCCTAGTGACAATAATGACTACGCTCCAGTCTATCATAACCACACCTATTAACTCACTCTGAGAAAATAAACAGAGAGCCACTCGATCTAGTATTTAAAAGAGCTACCATCCTTCGCTATTACAGGTAGCAGCAGTCAGGAAATCTGCTTAAACACTATCCTGGCATTTTTCCATTGAGTCATATGTTGTGTGAGAGAGGAGGCTATAACAGAGAGTCTAAATAAGTCTACAGGGAATGATGTAGAAAGTCATCTCATGTTTCTATATTACACACAGTGCCTTCAGAAAGTATTCATACCCCATTGACTTATTCCACATTTTGATGTGTTACAGCCTGAATTCAAAATTGATTAAATATTTATTTTTTTCATCAAATCTGCACACAATACCCCATAATGACAAAGGGAAAACATGTTTTCAGAAACAGAATGATCTCATTTACATAAGTATCACACCCCGTGTCAATGTTAGATTCACATGTTAGATTCAATTTTGGAAGCGATTACAGCTGTAATTATGTAAGAGCTTTGCACACCCAGATTGTAAAATATTTGCACATTATTATAAAAAAAATTCCTCAAGCTCTGTGGAAGTTGGTTGTTGATCAACTGCTTTTCAAGTCTTGCCATAGATTTCAAGCCAATTTAAGTAAAAAATGTAACTAGGTGTGATGTGTTGTGTTGGATTTGCCCCAAACATAACGCTTTGTATTCAGGACATAAAGTTAATTTATTTGCCAATTTTTTTTGCAGTTTTACTTCAGTGCCTTACTGCAAACAGGATGCATGTTTTGTAATATTTTTATTCTGTACAGGCTTTCTTCTTTTCACTCTGTCATTTAGGTTAGTATTGTGGAGTAACTACAATGTTGTTGATCCATCCTCAGTTTTATCCTATCACAGCCATAAAACGCTATAACTGTTTTAATGTCACTATTGGCCTCATGTTGAAATCCCTGAGCGGTTTCCTTCCTCTCCTGCAACTGAGTTAGAAAGGACGTCTGTATCTTTGTAGTGACTGGGTGTACTGATACAACATCCAAAGTGTAATTAAAAACTTCACCAATCTCAAAGGGATATTCAATGCCTGCTTAAAAAAAAAAATACATCTACCAATAGGTGCCCTTCCTTGTGAGGCATTGGAAAACCTCCCTGGTCTTTGTGGTTGAATCTGTGTTTGTAATTCACTGCTTAACTGAGGGCCCTTACAGATAAATGTGTTGGGTACAGAGGTGAGGTAGTCATTCAAAAATCATGTTAAACACTATTATTGCACACAGTGTGAGTCGATGCAACTTATTATGTGACTTGATAAGCAAATGTTTACTCCTGAACTTATTTAGGCTTGCCATAACAAAGGGGTTGAATACTTATTGACTCAAGACATTTCAGCTTTTCATTTTTAATTAATTTATAAAAATGTCTAAAAACATAATTCCACTTTGACATTATGAGGTATTGTGTGTAGGCCAATGACACAAAATCTACATTTAATACATTTCAAATTCAGGCCTGTAACAGAACAAAATGTGGAAAAAGTCAAGGGGTGTGAATAGTTTTAATGATAACTAAACTCATGCATTAGCATCATTCATATGATCTGAGGGAATACTGGATAATCAATAACCATGCATTGCCATCAAGAAAAGACAACATTATCTCTTCATGCATGAGTAATAGCTAAGTAATTAACTGGTCTCAACAATTAGTCTATTGATTGGTTATTGCCATAGTATTTTCATGTATATAGGTCAATGATATGAACTTGCAGAAACATACCTGACTAGATTGGATAGTGTAGAGTAGCTACATCAGAGGCAGTGTTGACGATTTAGGGTGACGTAATTTGGTATATGGGTCCCACGGACAGAGGGGGTGAGCAAGCCAGTGATCCACCGGCATCATGGCTTCCACATTGGATATGAAGTGTTTTTAGCACACCCTAGAAGAAAATAGCCATTCATTGTTGATAATCTGAGCCCATTCTAGTCTCATATTGGGACTGAGGGGCCGTGCCGCCCTCTAGTCTCCCTCGACCGCCTCTAGAACCAGAATCTACACTGTTTCTATTGTGAGTTTTCATCCATAAATCGTGGAAGATGGCCGACGTACCGGCGGAGTGCACCATCAAAGTGATGTGCCGTTTCAGGCCCTTGAATAGTTCAGAGGTGGCCAGAGGGGACAAATACATACCTAAGTTTCAAGGGGAAGACCATGTGGTCGTCGGGGTAAGTTGGTTTGCCATATTTCTTTGTCTGCAAGCGAGTGCCCTCTGTGACAGTCTGCGCTGCGCCATTGACACGGTGATCAGCTCGGTCAGCGGTGTCACTAGTTACGTTAGCGTAGCTAGCTAGCTAGCTGGCTAACTGACCTACCTGTCCAGCCACACCAGCTGTGTAGCCTTAACGTTAGCGTAGCTAGCTAGCTGGCTAACTGACCTACCTGTCCAGCCACACCAGCTGTGTAGCGTTAGCGTAGCTAGCTAGCTGGCTAACTGACCTACCTGTCCAGCCACACCAGCTGTGTAGCCTTAACGTTAGCGTAGCTAGCTAGCTGGCTAACTGTCCAGCCACACCAGCTGTGTAGCCTTAACGTTAGCGTAGCTAGCTAGCTGGCTAACTGACCTACCTGTCCAGCCACACCAGCTGTGTAGCGTTAGCGTAGCTAGCTAGCTGGCTAACTGACCTACCTGTCCAGCCACACCAGCTGTGTAGCCTTAACGTTAGCGTAGCTAGCTAGCTGGCTAACTGACCAGCCACACCAGCTGTGTAGCGTTAACGTAGCTAGCTAGCTGGCTAACTGACCTACCTGTCCAGCCACACCAGCTGTGTAGCGTTAACGTTAGCACTAAGCTAGTTCAACCACACCATCACCGACTGGAACAGGACACTATTGATTGCTAGCCAGTCAAGTTTGTATCGTTAGCTAGCTGTATTTCTCTGCTTTGCCGAGTCAACTTTGTCGTTGCAATGAACTAATCTTGCCGTGTCAGGTAACGTTAGCTACTGTAGCTGGTCAGTCAGCTGTCATACAACAACAACAATGACAGGCAAGTGCTAGCTAACTTTAGCTAGCTAACTGCAGTACCAACAACATGAGCTAACGTTGCGTTCAAAATAAATGCTCATCATTTTTCAGTTAACACTCACTATCTAGTTAACGCTTGGCCAGCTGAGATGGCAGATTATCTGGCCTAAAGTTAGCTACACCCAGCCGCAAAGACGGTTGGGTGTAGCTAGTGTAACTAGGTGTTTCATCAACTAGATGACTGACAAGCCAGCTACGAGGACTGCCCCTGGGCCCAGTTGATTTATTTTAGCTAGTCAAACCAAGACTGTTGTGCGGTACGTTACAAGACTATAGTAACGAAGTACAGTACTGTATGAGGAGCAGCATTTACAATTCAGATACAACACATTTAATTCATTCATAACCACCGTTACGTTAGTAGATGTTTGTACGGTCTGTTATAACGGCGGGTAGTCGCATACATTTCTTCAAGTTAGTGTAGTGCACTTAGGTAGCTACATTAGTTATTATCTCTGAATATATCTGGTTAGAGTTACACCACCGGTCCATTACTAAGTGGATTCAGGAAATGGCAGTTTGTTTGTTTTCTTTAGTCATCTTGGAATGTAGACCCATGTCTGCACTCAAATATCACTATATTCTCTATGTAGTGCACTACTTTTGACCAGAGCCCTATGGGGTGCCATTTGGGACACACCCTTGACACCAGATAAGGATAATGAAATGGGTGCCACTCTGTTATGACAAAAGAAGGAAATCCCTTCCACACAAAGGGGTGCTTGAAGTCTTTTTAAAATGTTTTACATTGTTCTCTGTAGACATAATCCCTTTCCTTGATCTGTGGGGAAATTGGTTTGAAAAGAACTGTCTGTACATGTCATATCATGCCATCTTTTCATCTTTGCACTGTAGGCCAGAAGAGAATAAGCACTAGATGAGGTATGACCACCCTTTGTCAGTGTTCAAACAGAGCCATGGACTTTGATTCCCTGGTCTGGACACACCTCACCAAAGCCAACATAATGAAGTCTATAAAGGTTTATATAGTAGGCTACAAATAGCAAGATGTTGTAGTTCTGGAACTTATTTGCACTGAGTGCTTGTCCTTGCATGTCTTCATCTTCAACCTCCCTTTTAACACTCCCGAGTGGCGCAGCGGTCTAAGGCACTGCATCTCAGTTCTAGAGGCGTCACTACAGACACCCTGGTTCGAAACCAGGCAGCATTACAACCGGCCGTGATTGTGAGTCCCATAGGGCGGCGCACAATTGGCCCGGCGTCGTCTGGATTTGGCCGGTGTAGGCCGTCATTGTAAATAACAATTTGTTCTTAACTGACTTGCCTAGTTAAATAAAAAATGTAAAAACCAACACAGTCAGTTTGTATATTTTAAATGTGGGTAGTACATAGCACCACTATACACAACACTACTATACAATATCATGCTTGTAGGACATGGCCTACATTTGACTCTGTATGAATCGCCTCACTACTGTTATTTTATTGTTGCTCTTTAATTATTTGTTATTATTCTATTTTCAATTTAAATGTTTTATTTATTTATTTTTTACTATAGTTTATTTTAGTAAATACTTTCTTAACACATATTATTCTTAAAACTGCATTGTTGGTTAAGGGCTTGTAAGTAAGCATTTCACCGTTAGGTCTACATCTGTTGTATTCGGCGCATGTGACAAAGGAAATTTTATTTGATTTGGAAACTGAATAAAGAATTACATCATCATTCATGGGAAACACAGTATGATGACATCATGGCCATTGGCCACTGAAAGGGATGGTCAGTGGGGATATATAGTATATATTTGGGCCAGGGGTGGATCTGAGCTGGCATAATGGAACCATTTGCCTATATCATTCAGCCACAAAGTTGGAAGACAATAATCTATTATAGCGATAGAAAGTGATGGTTGTCTCCAGTGCTTGTTTTGTTGACATTTTCAGGGCTTGTGATGTCATTACTTTCCCAGCGTATTATCAGATAGTTGTAGGATCAGAGCTTAGGCCTCTCTCTCTGTCCAATCAGAGCTTAGGCCTCTCTCTCTGTCCAATCAGAGCTTAGGCCTCTCTCTCTGTCCAATCAGAGCTTAGGCCTCTCTCTCTGTCCAATCAGAATTTAGGCCTCTCTGTCTCTGTCCAATTGCGCACACACACACACACACACACACACACACACACACACACACACACACACACACACACACACACACACACACACACCGCTGGCCCCCTGGGTAATCCCCTTGTCTTTCTCCTGGCAACCAGCTGTTCCACCAATCAGAAAGAGTTCTGTTGGGCGCGGCTGTGTGCTTCCTCTGGGTTGGTGGGGCTGTCTAGTGATTATTATTATTATAATGCCTGTTTGTTTCACAGATGCACTTATCCAGGGTGACTGACTCTAACTCACTTAGCTGATATTTTGTATCTATTTGAAACAATCCACTGTATAAATATAAAACCTCAACGGCAACATCTGTCCACTCCCTAGGCTTGAGACAAGTACAGTTATCTCTGCTCTGATGTTCTTGGCACAGTGCAAACCAGGGGAGCTGAGATGGAGAGACAGATGATGCTTACACCTGGAACCTTGAACATACTGTATGTTTCTCTCAGTCCTGATAGGCAGCCCTGAACCTTAACCAGTCAACTATACAGAACCAGGGTGTAGCCTCGACAATCTCAGTCAGCTTGGTACAGCACTGGAGATGGAAGAAACTAAACCAACAGTCTTCCATCCAGTCTCCGATGAGACAGAGAGAGAGAGAGAGAGTAGTTCACTAGATCTAGAATAGCAAATGCAGAGGTGAATTATTCAGGCTTCTATTACATGCTCTGACTGTCAGTCCTGCTGCTGGTGCTGCTCACGCAGAGAGAGTGATCACGTCAGCCTCCCAGGGTAGGATGCTGTCACATGATTCCACCATCTCTATACAGCTATACACACACACACACACACACACACACACACACACACACACACACACACACACACACACACACACACACACACACACACACACACACACACACACACACACAGCACCATGAGAGTGTGCTACTTTTAGAATCAGCAGTGGAAACTAACAGAAGATAGGTGGAGGAGAGAGGACTGAGGGAAGAGGAGAGGAGGGAGGGGAGGGCGGGAAGAGGAGTGAGGGAGGGAGGGAAGAGGAGAGGAGGGAGGGAGGGAAGAGAAGTGAGGGAGGGAGGGATGGAAGAGGAGAGGAGGGAGGGAAGAGGAGTGAGGGGAGGGAGGGAAGAGGAGTGAAGAAGAGATGAGAGAGAGGCTTCCACTATCAAATCAAATGTTATTTGTCACATATACATGGTTAGCAGATGTTAATGCAAGTGTAGTGAAATGCTTGTGCTTCTAGTTCTGACAATGCAGTAATATCTAACAAGTAATCTAACAATTCCCCAACAACTACCTAATACACACAATGTAAGGGGAGGGAATAAGAATATGTACATATAAAGATATGGATGCATGATGGCCGTGCGGCATAGGCAAGATGCAGTAGATGGTATAGAATACAGTATATACATATGAGATGAGTAATGTAGGATATGTAAACATTATTAAAGTGCCGTTATTTAAAGTGACTAGTGATACCATTATTAAGTCCATTTATTAAAGTGGCCAGTGATTTGAGTCTGTACGTTGGCAGCAGCCTCTCTATGTTAGTGATGGTTGTTTAACAGTCTGATGGCCTTGAGATAGAAGCTGTTTTTCAGTCTCTCGGTCCCAGCTTTGATGCACCTGTACTGACCTCACCTTCTGGATGATAGCGGGGTGAACAGGCAGTGGCTCGGTTGGTTGTTGTCCTTGAGGATCTTTTTGGCCTTCCTGTGACATCGGGTGCTGTAGGTGTCATGGAGGGCAGGTAGTTTGCCCCCGGTGATGCGTTGTGCAGACCGCACTACCCTCTAGAGTGCCTTGCGGTTGAGGGCGGTGCAGTTGCTGTACCAGGCGACAGGATGCTCTCGATTGTGCATCTGTAGAAGTTTGTGAGGGTTTTAGGTGACAAGCCACATTTCTTCAGCCTCCTGAGGTTGAAGAGGTGCTGTTGCGCCTTCTTCACCACGCTATCTGTGTGGGTGGACCATTTCAGTTTGTCCGTGATGTGTATGCAGAGGAACTTAAAACTTTCTACCTTCTCCACTACTGTCCCGTTGATGTGGATAGGGGGGTGCTCCCTCTGATGTTTCCTGAAGTCCACGATCATCTCCTTTGTTTTGTTGACGTTGAGTGAGAGGTTATTTTCCTGACACCACACTCCGAGGGCTCTCACCTCCTTCCTGTAGGCTGTCTCGTTGTTGTTGGTAATCAAGCCTACCACTGTAGTGTCGTCTGCAAACTTTATGATTCAGTTGGAGGCATGCATGGGCACGCAGTCATGGGTGAACAGGGAGTACAGGAGAGGGCTGAGAACACACCCTTGTGGGGCCCCAGTGTTGAGGATCAGCGAGGTGGAGATGTTGTTTCCTACCTTCACCAGCTGGGGGTGGCCCGTCAGAAAGTCCAGGACCCAGTTGCACAAGTGGGGGTCGAGACCCAGGGTCTCAAGCTTAATGATGAGTTTGGAGGGTACTATGGTGTTGAATGCTGAGCTGTAGTCAATGAACTGCATACTTACATAGGTATTCCTCTTGTCCAGATGGGATAGGGCAGTGTGCAGTGTGATTGTGATTGCGTCGTCTGTGGACCTATTGGGGCGTAAGCAAATTGCAGTGGGTCTACGGTATCAGGTAGGGTGGAGGTGATATGATCCTTGGCTAGTCTCTCAAAGCACTTCAGGATGACAGAAGTGAGTGCTACGGGGCGATAGTAATTTAGTTCAGTTACCTTAGCTTTCTTGAGAACAGGAACAATGGTGGCCATCTTGAAGCATGTGGGGACAGCAGACTGGGATAGGGATTGATTGAATATGTCCGTAAACACACCAGCCAGCTGGTCTGCACATGCTCTGAGGATGTGGCTAGGGTTGCCGTCTGGGCCGGCAGCCTTGCGAGGGTTAACACGTTTAAAGATTTTACTCATGTCGGCCACGTTGAAAGAGAGCCCACAGTCTTTGGTAGCAGGCCGTGTCGGTGGCACTGTATTGTCCTCAAAGCGGGCAAAGAAGTTGTTTAATTTGTCTGGGTGCGAGACGTCGATGTCCGCGACGGTGCTGATTTTCTTTTTGTAATCCGTGATTGTCTGTAGACCCTGTCACATAGGTCTTGTGTTTGAACTTTGTCTCTGTACTGATGCTTTGCTTGTTTGATTGCCTTGCGTAGGGAATAGCTACACTGTTTGTATTCAGTCATGAGTCCAGTCGCCTTGCCATGATTAAATGCGTTGGTTCGCGCTTTCAGTTTTGCGCGAATGCTGCCATCAATCCACGGTTTCTGGTAAGGGAAGCTTTTAATGGTCACAGTGGGTACAACATCTCCAATGCACTTCCTAATAAACTCACTCAACGAGTCAGTGTACACATCAATGTTATTGTCTGAGGGTACCCAGAACATATCCCAGTCCGTGTGATCGAAGCAATCTTGACGTGTGGAATCTGATTGGTCAGACCAGCGTAGGATAGACCTAAGAACGGGCGCGTCCTGTTTTAGTTTCTGCCTATAGGAGGGGAGCAACAAGATGGAGTCATGGTCAGATTTGCCGAAGGGAGGGCAGGGCTTGTATGCGTTGCGGAAGTTAGAGTAGCAGTGGTCCAATGTTTTGCTCATGCGGGCACAACTATCAATGTGCTGGTAGAAATTAGGCAGCCTTGTTCTCAAATTAGCTTTGTTTAAATCCCCAGCTACAATAAATGCAGCCTCAGGATATATGGTTTCCAGTTTACATAGAGTCCAGTGAAGTTCTTTCAGGGCCGTCGAGGTGTCTGCTTGGGGGGGATATACACGGCTGTGACTATAATCGAAGAGAATTCTCTTGGAAGATAATGCGGTCGGCATTTACCTGTAAGGAATTCTAGGTCAGGTGAACAAAGGGACTTGAGTTCCTGTATGTTGTTATGATTACACCATGACTCGTTAATCATGAGGCATACACCCCCCACCCTTTTTCTTACCAGAGAGATGTTTGTTTCTGTCGGCGCAACGCATGGAGAAACCCGGTGGCTGTACCGACTCTGACAACGTATCCCGAGTGAGCCATGTTTCCGTAAAACAGAGAATGTTACAATCTCTGTTGTCTCTCTGGAAGGCGACTCGTGCCCTAATTTCGTCCACCTTGTTGTCTAGAGACATTGGCGACTAATATGCTCGGAAGCGGTGGGTAGTGTGCTCGCCTTCTAATTCTGACCAGGAGTCCGCTCCATATGCCTCTCCTACGGCAACCGCGTTGTTTTGGGTCGGCCTCTGGGATTAGATCCCATGTCCAGGGTGGAGGTCCGAACAAAGGATCCGCTTTGGGAAGACGTATTCCTGGTCGTAATGTTGGTAAATTGACGTCGCTTTTATATCCAATAGTTTTTCGCGGCTGTATGTAATAACACTTGAGATTTTCTGGGTAAAAAATGTAAGAAATAATACATAAAAAAAACGAATTACTGCATAGTTTCCTAAGGACGTGAAGCGAGGCGACCATCTCCGTCGGCGCAGCACTATGATTTGAATTTAAACTGGGTATATACTTTCCAGGCAGTTATTACCATTCTATTGCCTAGTAAATACAGAGTCTATAGGGGGGGAAATCCAGTTGGCTAAAGCACTTCCATCCCAAACAACGATCGGTGGCAGCTAATAGGCCGGCGACGACGACCGGCGAGCGCCGCCCGACCGAGGAGGGGCGCCACCTTCGTTAGATACTGTGACACTAGAAAAGCAGATACCGATTTAATCGGCCGATTTTTACATATACAGTTGAAGTTGGAAGTTTACATACACCTTAGCCTAATACATTTAAACACAGTTTTTCACAATTCCTGACATTTAGGATCACCACTTTATTTTAAGAATGTGAAATGTCAGATTAATAGTAGAGAGAATGATTTATTTCAGCTTTTATTTCTTTCATCACATTCCCAGTGGGTCAGAAGTTTACATACACTCAATTAGTATTTGGTAGCATTGCCTTTTAAATTGCTTAACTTGGGTCAAACGTTTCGGGTAGCCTTCCACAAGCTTCCCACAATAAGTTGGGTGAATTTTGGCCCATTCCTCCTGACAGAGCTGGTGTAACTGAGTCAGCTTTGTAGGCCTCCTTGCTCGCACACGCTTTTTCAGTTCTGCTCACAAATTATCTATAGGTTTGAGGTCAGGGCTTTGTGATGGCCACTCCAATGCCTTGACTTTGTTGTCCTTAAGCCATTTTGCCACAACTTTGGAAGTATGCTTGCGGTCATTGTCCATTTGGAAGATCCATTTGCGACCAACCTTTAACTTCCTGACTGATGTCTTGAGATGTTGCTTCAATATATCCACATATTTTCCTGCCTCATGATGCCATCTATTTTGTGAAGTGCACCAGTCCCTCCTGCAGCAAAGCACCCCCAGAACATGATGCTGCTACTCCCATGCTTCACGGTTGGGATGGTGTTCTTCGGCTTGCAAGCCTCCCCCTTTTTCCTCCAAACATAACGATGGTCATTATGGCCAAACAGTTCTATTTTTGTTTCATCAGACCAGAGGACATTTCTCCAAAAAGTATGATCTTTGTCCCCATGTGCAGTTGCAAATCGTAGTCTGGCTTTTTTATGGCGGTTTTGGAGCAGTGGCTTCTTCCTTGCTGAGCGGCCTTTCAGGTTTGACTGTGGATATAGATACTTTTGTACCTGTTTCCTCCAGCATCTTCACAAGGTCCTTTGCGGTTGTTCTGGGATTGATTTGCACTTTTCGCACCAAAGTACGTTCATCTCTAGGAGACAGAACGCTTCTCCTTCCTGAGCGGTATGACGTTTGCGTGGTCCCATGTTGTTTATACTTGTATACTATTGTTTGTACAGATAAACGTGGTACCTTCAGGTGTTTGGAAATTGCTCCCAAGGATGAACCAGACTTGTGGAGGTCTACAATTTCTTTTCTGAGGTCTTGGCTGGTTTCTTTTGATTTTCCCATGATGTCAAGCAAAGAGGCAATGAGTTTGAAGGTAGGCCCTGAAATACATCCACAGGTACACCTCCAATTGACTGAAATGATGCCAATTAGCCTATCAGAAGCTTCTAAAGCCATGACATCATTTTCTGGAATTTTCCAATCTGTTTAAAGGCACAGTCAACTTAGTGTATGTAAACTTCTGACCCACTGGAATTGTGATACAGTGAATTATAAGTGAAATAATCTGTCTGTAAACCATTGTTGGAAAAATGACTTGTGTCATGCACAAAGTAGATGTCCTAACCGACTTGCCAAAACTATAGTTTGTTAACAAGAAATGTGTGGAGTGGTTGAAAAACGAGTTTTAATGACTCCAACCTAAGTGTATGTAAACTTCCGACTTCAACTGTATTTGTAATAATGACAATTACAACAATACTGAATGAACAATGAGCCCTTTTCTTTTAACTTAAGATAATACATAAATAAAATCTATTTAGTCTCAAATAAATAATGAAACATGTTCAATTTGGTTTAAATAATGCAAAAACATAGTGTTGGAGAAGAATGTAAAAGTGCAATATGTGCCATGTAAAAAAGCTAACGTTTAAGTTCCTTGCTCAGAACATGAGAGCATATGAAAGCTGGTGGTTCAATATTCCCAGTTCTTCAATATTCCCAGTAAAGAGGTTTTCGGTTGTGGTTATTATAGGAATTATGACGCGTCGACTATTTCTCTCTATACCATTTGTATTTCATATACCTTTGAATATTGGATGTTCTTATAGGCACTTTAGTATTGCCAGCCTAATCTTGGGAGTCGATAGGCTTGAAGTCATAAACAGCACTGTGTATCAAGCATTGCTAAGAGCTGCTGGCAAACACAGTAAAGTGCTGTTTGAATGAATGCTTACGAGCCTGCTGCTGCCTACCACCGCTCAGTCAGACTGTTCTATCAAATCATAGACTTAATTATAATAAACACACAGAAATACAAGCCTTTGGTCATTAATATGGTCAAATTCGGAAACGATCATTTCGAAAACAAAACGTTTATTCTTTCAGTGAAATATGGAACCGTTCCGTATTTTATCGAACGGGTGGCAACCCTAAATCTAAATATTGCTGTTACATTGCACAAACTTCAATCTTATGTCATAATTATGTAAAATTCTGGCAAATTAATTACGGTCTTTGTTAGGAAGAAACACAGTTCGCAACGAGCCAGGCGGCCCAAACTGTTGCATATACCCTGACTCTGATTGCACTGAACGCAAGAGAAGTGACACAATTTCCCTAGTTAATATTGCCTGCTAACATGCATTTATTTTAACTAAATATGCAGGTTTAAAATAATATACTTCTGTGTATTGATTTTAAGAAAGGCATTGATGTTTATGGTTAGGTACATTTGTGCAACGAGAGTGCTTTTTTTGCGAATGCGCTTTTGTTAAATCATCACCCGTTTGGCGAAGTTGAAGTAGGCTGTGATTCGATGATAAATTAACAGGCACCACATTGATTATATGCAATGCAGGACAAGCTAGTTAACCTAGTAATATCATCAACCATGTGTAGTTAACTAGTGATTATGTGAAGATTGATTGTTTTTTATAAGTTTAATGCTAGCTAGCAACTTACCTTGGGTCCTTGCAGCCACAAGGTCCTTTTGACGCTGCACTCGCGCAGTTTCCTTGTGGATTGCAATGTAATTGGCCATAATTGGCATCCAAAAAGGCCGATTATCGATAGTTATGAAAACGTGAAATCGGCCCTAATTAATCGGCCATTCCGATTAATCGGTCGACCTCTAATAGTAACCAAAAAAATTGTTAAACAAATCAAAATATATTTTATATTTGACATTCTTCAAAGTAGCCACCCTTTGTCTTGATGACAGCTTTGCACACTCTTGGCATTCTCTCAACCAGCTTCACCTGGAATGCTTTTCCAACAGTCTTGAAGGAGTTACCACATATGCTGAGCACTTCTTGGCTGCTTTTCCTTCACTCTACGGTCCAACTCATTCCAAACCATCTCAATTGGGTTGAGGTCGGGGGATTGTGGAGGCCAGGTCATCTGATGCATCACTCCATCACTCTCCTTCTCGTTTAAATATCCCTTACACAGCCTACTTATTCATATAGGTGTTGTCATTCAGGCAGCTCAGACCAATGGTCTGGTCTGACGTGTCTGTGTCTGTGAGTGGTCCATGTCCATCTGTTGGGTAGGCAGGGGAGAGAGAGAAAGGTTTTAAAACAGACGTATATGGGGCCATATGTATCAAGCGTCTCAGAGTAGGAGTGCTGACCTAGGATCAGGTCCTCCCTGTCCATGTAATCTTAATCATTGTGATCTAAAAGACTAAACTGATCTTAGATCAGCTCTCCTACTATGAGACGCTTGATACATATGGCTTCTGGTTTTAACCCTTCCTGGTTAAATAAAGGTTAAATAATAACAAATAAAATATTCAGATATGTTGCAAGTGCCATACTCTACCAACTGAGCCTCATGGGACACCATATTAGTGTTAAAACATCACTGTGATCAGCTGCACACACACACACACACACACTAATAAACCCCTGGTGACCCTCCATGCCTCCACAGCAACCCAAGTAACATCCCAAATTGCACCCTATTCCCTATAGAGTGCACTACTTTTGGCCAATACAGGTCTGGTCTAAAGTAATGCACCATGTAAAGAAAAGGGTGCCATTTGGGACACACACATGGCAGGACCAGGAGGACAGAGGAGGAGGAGGACTGATCTGAGGGGGAGGAGGACTGATCTGAGGGAGAGATCAAGCAGGACCAGGGAGGACCCACAGAGGAGGACTGATCTGAGGGAGAGATCAAGCAGGACCAGGGAGGACCCACAGAGGAGGACTGAGCTGAGGGAGAGATCAACCAGGACCAGTGAGGACCCACAGAGGAGGGCTGAGCTGAGGGAGAGATCAAGCAGGACCAGGGAGGACCCACAGAGGAGGACTGATCTGAGGGAGAGATCAAGCAGGACCAGGGAGGACCCACAGAGGAGGACTGATCTGAGGGAGAGATCAAGCAGGACCAGGGAGGACCCACAGAGGAGGACTGATCTGAGGGAGAGATCAAGCAGGACCAGGGAGGACCCACAGAGGAGGGCTGAGCTGAGGGAGAGATCAAGCAGGACCAGGGAGGACCCACAGAGGAGGACTGATCTGAGGGAGAGATCAAGCAGGACCAGGGAGGACCCACAGAGGAGGACTGATCTGAGGGAGAGATCAAGCAGGACCAGGGAGGACCCACAGAGGAGGACTGATCTGAGGGAGAGATCAAGCAGGACCAGGGAGGACCCACAGAGGAGGACTGAGCTGATCAAAGTCAATCATACAAGTTATGAAAGTAATGTTCGAGCCACTTTAGCGGTTCAGCCTGAACAACTAGCTGCATGGGCCCTATTGCATCTCTGGTCTTCATAGGCATTTATTTTTATTTAACCTTTATTTAACTAGGCAAGTCAGTTAAGAACACATTCTTCTTTACAATGACGGTCTACCCCGGCCCAACCCAGACGACGCTGGGCCAATTGTGCGTCGCCCTATGGGACTTCCAATCACGGCCAGATGTGATACAGCCTGGATTTGAACCAGGGACTGTAGTGACGCCTCTTGCAATGAGATGCAGTGCCTTAGACCTCTGCGCCACTCGGGAGCAAAGCCAGGGTTATGGGTTCGATTCCCACGGGAGACCAGTATGAAAATGTATCCACTCACTACTGTAAGTCGCTCTGGATAAGAGTGTCTGTTAAATGACAAGAAGTGTTGTATTGGTGGTTATAATTATCTGTCTCTGTCAAAGAGCTTGGGTATCTTGTGCGTTCTAGTGAGACCAGTACCTTTAGATAGCTCATCTGCAGGGTATTACCCCTTACTGTGGGACACTTTATGTTGACTCTTATGATGAAATAGGAAGTATTTAAATTCAATGTCAGGCAGACAGTTGTGAAACTCATTCTCAAAATTTTTTCTCACTCTCTGTATCTCTCTCTCTCTCTCTCTCTGTCTCTCTCTCTCTGTCTCTCTCTCTCTGTCTCGCTCTCTCTGTCTCGCTCTCTCTGTCTCTGTCTCTCTCTGTCTCTCTGTCCCTCTGTCTCTCTCTCTCTGTCTCTCTGTCTCTCTGTCTCTCTGTCTCTCTCTGTCTCTCTGTCTCTGTCTCTCTCTGCCTCGCAGAGCAAACCGTTCCAGTTTGACAGAGTGTTCCAGCCTAATACGACACAGGAGCAAGTATACAACGCCTGCGCCCAGAAGATCGTCAAAGGTGAGCTCTGCTCAGACATTGTTTATGAACACTCTGTTCTACTGTAGATGTTTGCTAACCCCTAAGGTCGATGTCCGCGCCCCCGTGGAAATCTAATTAGCATAATACAAAAATCCCCATTAAAATGAGTCAGTTTAAGCCAGAGATATGTTTTTTTTTGCATTGCTTCTCAATCCACCGCATCCACCTATGTTGCACTTCCGTGTCTTCAGTGAAAGCTGGCAGAGCTATAGCGGTGTTTGTCAGACCATGAGACATCCCCAAAAAATGGTTTTCTCTCAAAATCGTCTGTAGCGTCTGAACAGTTTAGCTTACAAACTATTATGAGATATGAGAGTCTCACAAACATGCTGATGTTCACCGTTTTGCTGTACGACACCCACAAGCATCTTGGGACTCGTCTGAAGTCGGTACAGTCGATCTGCCAACTTCTGTCTGTAGCATCCGAACTTTTTGGGCTACACACTAATATGATTAATCTGTGCAAAGGTGGGACTATCACGAACACGTACATGTCGGTTGTTTTGCTCTAGGACGCCCACAGGCCTCACAAGACTCATCTGAAGGTCCCCCGGTACCAGTTGACAAAATGTGTGGAAGTATACTGTATATGGAGACCGAAATATTGGGTTAAATACATGTAAATAGTACCCGCAAAGTTCCTTAATCTAGTGTCTGTGTTCTTTTGCACATCTTAATCTTTTCTTTTATTGGCCAGTCTGAGATATGGCTTTTTCTTTGCAACTCTGCCTAGAAGGCCAGCATCCCGGAGTCGCCTCTTCACTGTTAACGTTGAGACTGGTGTTTTGAGGGTACTATTTAATGAAGCTGCCAGTTGAGGACTTGTGAGGCGTTTGTTTCTCAAACTAGACACTCTAATGTACTTGTCCTCTTGCTCAGTTGTGCACCTGGGCCTCCCACTCCTCTTTCTATTCTGGTTAGAGCCAGTTTGCGCTGTTCTGTGAAGGGAGTAGTACACAACGTTGTACGAGATCTTCAGTTTCTTGGCAGTTTCTGAGGACGCCTTCATTTCTCAGAACAAGAATAGACTGACCAGTTGCAGAAGAAAGTATTTGTTTCTGGACATTTTGAGCCTGTAATCGAACCCACAAATGCTGATGCTCCAGATACTCAACTAGTCTAAAGAAAGCCAGTTTTATTGCTTCTTTAATCAGAACAACAGTTTTCAGCTGTGCTAAAATAATTGCAAAAGGGTTTTCTAATGATCAATTAGCCTTTTAAAATTATAAACTTGGATTAGCTAACACAACGTGTCATTGGAACACAGGAGTGATGGTTGCTGATAATGGGCCTCTGTACGCCTATGTAGATATTCTATTAAAAATCAGCCGTTTCCAGCAACAATAGTCATTTACAACATTAACAATGTCTACACTGTATTTCTGATCAATTTGATGTTATTCTAATGGACAAAAAATTAGCTTTTCTTTCAAAAACAGGGACATTTGTGTGTGTGTGTGTGTGTATTTCTTTGTGTGTGTGTGCGTATTTCTTTGTGTGTGTGTTTCTGTGTTTTTATGTGTGTTTGTGCATTTCTGTGTGTGTGTGTGTGTGTGTGTGTGTGTGCGTGTGCGTGCGTGTGTGTGTGCGTTTCGGAGGAGTTGGGTACATTTCCATCTTGTATGGATTAATATCGATTCCTCTTCTTCCAGATGTTCTGGAGGGGTACAACGGGACAATATTTGCATATGGACAGACGTCATCCGGCAAAACCCACACGATGGAGGGAAACCTCCATGACACAGATGGGATGGGGATCATCCCCAGGATAGTGCAGGACATCTTTAACTACATCTACTCAATGGACGAGAACCTGGAGTTCCACATCAAGGTAGCTACTGGCTAGAGCTCTACTACATCAGAACATAGAGTTCTACATCAAGGTAGCTACTGGCTAGAGCTCTACTACGTCAGAACATAGAGTTCTACATCAAGGTAGCTACTGGCTAGAGCTCTACTACGTCAGAACATAGAGTTCTACATCAAGGTAGCTATTGGCTAGAGCTCTACTACGTCAGAACATAGAGTTCTACATCAAGGTAGCTACTGGCTAGAGCTCTACTACATCAGAACATAGAGTTCTACATCAAGGTAGCTACTGGCTGGAGCTCTACTACGTCAGAACATAGAGTTCTACATCAAGGTAGCTACTGGCTAGAGCTCTACTACGTCAGAACATAGAGTTCTACATCAAGGTAGCTACTGGCTAGAGCTCTTCTACGTCAGAACATAGAGTTCTACATCAAGGTAGCTACTGGCTAGAGCTCTACTACGTCAGAACATAGTTCTACATCAAGGTAGCTACTGGCTAGAGCTCTACTACGTCAGAACATAGAGTTCTACATCAAGGTAGCTACTGGCTAGAGCTCTACTACGTCAGAACATAGAGTTCTACATCAAGGTAGCTACTGGCTAGAGCTCTACTACGTCAGAACATAGAGTTCTACATCAAGGTAGCTACTGGCTAGAGCTCTACTACATCAGAACATAGAGTTCTACATCAAGGTAGCTACTGGCTGGAGCTCTACTACGTCAGAACATAGAGTTCTACATCAAGGTAGCTACTGGCTAGAGCTCTACTACGTCAGAACATAGAGTTCTACATCAAGGTAGCTACTGGCTAGAGCTCTTCTACGTCAGAACATAGAGTTCTACATCAAGGTAGCTACTGGCTAGAGCTCTACTACGTCAGAACATAGAGTTCTACATCAAGGTAGCTACTGGCTAGAGCTCTACTACGTCAGAACATAGAGTTCTACATCAAGGTAGCTACTGGCTAGAGCTCTACTACGTCAGAACATAGAGTTCTACATCAAGGTAGCTACTGGCTAGAGCTCTACTACGTCAGAACATAGAGTTCTACATCAAGGTAGCTACTGGCTAGAGCTCTACTACGTCAGAACATAGAGTTCTACATCAAGGTAGCTACTGGTTGGAGCTCTACTACGTCAGAGTTGAATTGCTTTACAGTAGCTAGTTGAAAGACATTCAGTAGAATCACTTTAGTTGACCGGGTTTTAAAACCTGTTGATTTCTCTCTGTGGATACTTTCTAATGAGACTCCTCTTATTTTCCAGGTTTCATATTATGAAATTTACTTGGACAAGATTCGGGACCTCTTGGATAGTAAGTCTTAGGCAGAGTGAACACAGTATATGTCCTAAATGGCGGCCTATTACCTACGTAGTGCACTACTTTAGACCATAGCCCTATGGGCCCTGGTTAAAACTAGTGCACTACATAGTGAATAAGGTGCCATTTAGGACACATCATGTATAGCGTGCCTCTCCTCCTGGCTTGTGGCCATGCTGGTGTGGATAATTGGCTAGTTTACATCGCTGTCTGTTAAAAGGAGCTGATTAATGAAATGTTGCATGTTGAAACAGGAAAAGGGTGGATGTTCAGGACATCAGCTGGAAATGTTACTGACATTAGAATGAACAGTCTGTTCATGTTTGGACTGAAGAGAAAGAATGTCTGCATTGTGCTCTGTAAACATACTGTATTTGTAACGGTTGTTAAATACATTTTCCTCACCCAGTTTGAGGTTTCTTCACACACACGCAATGATTCTTAAATGGCAAGTTCAATCTCCGTTTATAAGCAGAAGACGGGCTTTCTGCTGTGGCTCCAGAACTATCCAGAATAGTCTACAGTAGGAGTGTCAACTCATTCCATTGAGGGCCTAGTGTCTGCAGGTTTTGGTTTATTCCCTGCAGTTAAGCCCTGGACAACCATGTGAGGGGAGTTCATTACTAATTAGTGACCTTAATTCATCAATCAAGTACAAGAGAGGAACGAAAACCTGCAGACACTCGGCCCGTCGTGGAATGAGTTAGACACCCCTGGTCTAGAGTCTTGACTATGTTGCATGTTTCCTTCTCTCCAGTGTCAAAGACCAACCTGTCAGTGCATGAAGACAAAAACAGAGTTCCCTATGTCAAGGTGAGTCTTTAATCCAGGAATGAATCCAGTCTTTAATCCAGTACACTGTCTGAGTTTAGACTGCAGCCACCTAATAACATAAAACATGGTGTCACCTCCCTATGAAAAGACAGGCTCTGAAGCTACTCAACTGTACATGCACCACTCTAACTCTCTTTGGAAAGAAGTGACTGCTTAAAGCCATTTCTTTTTCTTATTACATTACGAGTTGATAAGATGGTCCAGTGTCACATCATGGGTTTTCTTTGTCCACAGGGATGCACTGAGAGATTTGTCTGCAGCCCAGAGGAAGTCATGGACACCATTGATGAAGGAAAATCTAACAGACATGTAGCAGTTACAAGTAAGAGTCCGCCCTAATGTGCATCCCATGTGGCACCCTATTCTCTTTATAGTGCACTGCTTTTGAGGGCTCTGGTCGATGAAGGGAATAGGGTGCCTTTTCAGACACAACCAGTCTCTATTTGTGTATTATTATTCTACCTGCCTGATCAGCGCTGATCTCAGATGTGTTGTCTTGTCTCAGACATGAATGAGCACAGCTCCAGAAGTCACAGTATCTTCCAGATCAACGTGAAGCAGGAGAACACTGCTACAGAGCAGAAACTCAGCGGGAAGCTCTACCTCGTCGACCTGGCTGGAAGTGAAAAGGTAGGAAAAGACTATCTGAGGTTAGCTTATTGCTGGTTCAGGAATAAAACAATGAAAAGAGAATCCTGCACACTGGTCCTGTTCTGATGAAGACAGACAACTGATTCCGATATGTCATTTTTGTGAAGGGATACTGGCAAGAGTAGTGTGCAGGCTTTCTTTTTTTAGATAAAATGTACAACAACACAACATGTATGAGTCAAAACATCCTGATCTGGCCCCTCATGACTCTACTAACTGCCTGCTGTCTGAGGGAAAGAGAGCTCCCTCACATAAATTCTCTCTCTGCTGCTCTCTCTCTTTCACCCTCCTTCTCACTTCCTCTCTCTGTTGCTCTCTCTCTCTGCTGCTCTCCTGCTCTCTCTCTCTATCCTGCTCTTTCTCTCTCTCTCTCTCTCTTCCTCTCTCTTCTGCTCTCTCTCTCTGCTGCTCTCTCTCTCTGCTGCTCTCTCTCTCTGCTGCTCTCCTGCTCTCTCTCTCTATCCTGCTCTTTCTCTCTCTCTCTCTCTTTCTCTCCTGTTCTCTCTCTCTCTCTCTTTGCTGGTCTCTCTCTCTATCCTGTTCTTTCTCTCTTTCTCTCTCTCTCTCTCTCTCTCTCTCTCTCTCTCTCTCTCTCTCTCTCTCTCTCCTGTTCTCTCTCTCTCTCTCTCTCTTTGCTGGTCTCTCTCTCTCTCCTGCTCTCTCTCTCTCTCTACTGCTCTCTCTTTCAATTAAATTTCAATGTAAGGGGCTTTATTGGCATGGGAAACATATGTTAACATTGCCAAAGCAAGTGAAATAAACAAAAGTGAAATAAACAATGAAAACTTAACATTCACAATAGTTCCAAAAGAATAAAGACATTTCAAATGTCATATTATGTTTATATACAGTGTTGTAATATATATATATATTTATTTAACCTTTATTTAACTAGGCAAGTCAGTTAAGAACAAATTCTTATTTACAATGACTGCCTACCGGGGAATAATGGGTTAACTGCCTTGTTCAGGGGCAGAACGACAGATTTTTACCTTGTCAACTCGGGGATTCGATCCAGCAACCTTTCGGTTACTGGCCCGGCCCCACGCCCAAACCACTAGGCTACCTGCCGCACAAAAGGGAAAATAAATAAACATAAATATAGGTTGTATTTACAATGGTGTTTGTTCTTCACTTTTCTTGTGGCAACAGGCCACAAATCTGGCTGCTGTGATTGTACACTGTGGTATTTCACCCAGTAGATATGGGAGTTTATCAAAATTGGATTTGTTTTCGAATTCTTTATGTAATCTGAGGGAAATATGTGTCTCTAATGTGGTCATACATTTGGCAGGTTAGGAAGTGCAGCTCAGTTTCCACCTCATTTTGTGGGCAGTGTGCACATAGCCTGTCTTCTATTGATAGCCTGGTCTGCCTACGGCGGCCTTTCTCAATAGCAAGGCTATGCTCACTGAGTCTGTACATAGTCAAAGCTTTCCTTAAGTTTGGGTCAGTCACAGTGGTCAGGTATTCTGCCACTGTGTACTCTCTGTTTAGGGCCAAATAGCATTCTAGTTTGCTCTGTTTTGTTTAGTAAATTCTTTCCAATGTGTCAAGTAATTATCTTTTTGTTTTCTCATAATTTGGTTGGGTCTAGTTGTGTTGCTGTCCTGGGGCTCTGTGGGGTGTGTTTGTGTTTGTGAACAGAGCCCCAGGACCAGCTTGCTAAGGGGACTCTTCTCCAGGTTCATCTCTCTGTAGGTGATGGCTTTGTTATGGAAGGTTTGGGAATCACTTCCTTTTAGGTGGTTGTAGAATTTAACGGCTTTTTTCTGGATTTTGATAATTAGCGGGTATCGGCCTAATTGTGCTTTGCATGCATTATTTGGTGTATTACATTGTACATTGAGGATATTTTTGCAGAATTCTGCGTGCAGAGTCTCAATTTGGTGTTTGTCCCATTTTCTGAATTCTTGGTTTATGTTCCTTTTGATGGAATAGAAGGCCCTTCTTGACTTGTCTCTCAGATCGTTCACAGCTTTGTGGAAGTTACCTGTGGTGCTGATGTTTAGGCCAAGGTATATATTCTTTTTTGTGGTCTAGGGCAACGGTGTCTAGATGGAATTTGTATTCATGGTCCTGGCAACTAGACCTTTTTTGGAACACCATTATTTTGGTCTTAAAACCTCTCTAGGGTATGTGGGACGAACTCGTCCCACCTACGTAACAGCCACTGGATTTTTGAATCGTTAGAAATACTATTACTTCAATTTCTCAAACATATGACTATTTTACAGCTATTTAAAGACAAGAATCTCGTTAATCTAACCCCACTGTCCGATTTCAAAAAGGCTTTACAACGAAAGCAAAACATTAGATTATGTCAGCAGAGTGCCCAGCCAGAAAAAATCAGACACCCATTTTTCAAGCTAGCATATCATGTCACATAAACCCAAACCACAGCTAAATGCAGCACTAACCTTTTATGATCTTCATCAGATGACACACCTAGGACATTGTGTTATACACTACATGCATGTCTGTTCAATCAAGTTCATATTTATATCAAAAAACAGCTTTTTACATTAGCATGTGACGTTCAGAAAAAGCATAACCCCCGCAAACTTCCGGGGAATTTACTAACAGTTTGCTAAATTACTCACGATAAACGTTCACAAAAAGCATAACAATTATTTTAAGAATTATAGATACATTACTCCTCTATGCACTCAATATGTCCGATTTTAAAATAGCTTTTCGGATGAAGCACATTTTGCAATAATCTAAGTACATAGCCCGGCATCACAGGGCTAGCTATTTAGATACCCACCCAGGTCAGCCTCCACCAAAATCACATTTCCTATAAGAAAAATGTTCTTACCTTGCTTGTTCTTCGTCAGAATACACTGCCAGGACTTCTACTTCAATAACAAATGTTGGTTTGGTCCCAAATAATCCATTGTTATATCCAAACAGCGACGTTTTGTTCGTGAGTTCTAGACACTATCAGAATGCTTCATCACAGTGTCGCGCATGGCGCATTGGCGTGTCAAAAATGTCTAAATATTCCATTACCGTACTTCGAAGCATGTCAACCGCTGTTTAAAACCAATTTTTATGCCATTTATCTCGTAGATAAGTGATAATATTCCGACCGGGAATATGCATTGAGCCTAAACAGCCGAATAAAATTTCTCCTCAGGAGCGAATCGTGCACGCGCCTCATTCAAAGGTCCTCTGAGCAGCCACTTACAAAAGGTGATAATGTGTTTCAGCCTGAGGCTCCCTCGTAAACCTTCAGTTATTTCCCGGGCTCTGAGAGCCTATTGGAGCCCTGGGAATTGTCACGTTACAGCTAAGATCCTTACTTTTCAATAAAAAGATGCAAGACGCACGACTCCTTGTCAGACAGGGTACTTCCTGCTTGAAACCTTGTCAGGTTTTTGCCTGCCATAGGAGTTCTGTTATACTCACAGACACCATTCAAACAGTTTTAGAAAATTCAGAGTGTTTTCTATCCAAACCTGAACAATAATATGCATATTCTAGCTTCTGAGTTGGTGTAGGAGGCAGTTAAAAATGGGAACATATTTTTTCCAAAATTCTCAATACTGCCCCCTATCCTCAAAAGGTTAATGAGATTTACTGTCAGGGCCCAGGTCTGACAGAATCTGTGCCGAAGATCTAGGTGCTGCTGTAGGCCCTCCTTGATTGGGGACAGAAGCACCAGATGATTTTTGTAGGGTGAGGCCGGGTGCTGCAGACTGTTCTAGTGCCCTTGCCAATTTGTTGATATATATGTTGAAGAGGGTGGGGCTTAAGCTGCATCCCTGTCTCAACCCCCGGCCCTGTGGAAAGAAATGTGTGTGTTTTTTGCCCATTTTAACCTTAAACTTGTAGTTTGTGTACATGGATTTTATAATTTCGTATGTTTTTCCTCCAACATCAATTTCCATCAATTTGTATAGCAGGCCCTCTTGCCAAATTGAGTCAATAGCTTTTTTTAAATCAACAAAGCATGATAAAACTTTGCCTTTGTTTTGATCTGGGTTTTTTTTGTCAATTAGGGTGTGCAGGGTGAATACGTGGTCTGTTGAATTTGTTGTCTGTATATTTTATCATTTCATTTAGGATACCATCAATGCCACAGGCCTTTTTTGGTTGGAGGGTTTGTATTTTGTCCTGTAGTTCATTCAATGTAATTGGAGAATCCAGTGGGTTCTGGTTGTCTTTAATAGTTGATTCTAAGATTTGTATTTGATCATGTATATGTTTTGTTCTTTGTTATAGAGCCAAACAGATTGGAGGAGTGGTTTACCCACACATCTCCGTTTTGGATAGATAATTCTTTGTGTTGTTGTTTGTTTTCCCAGAAGTGGTTAGAGTCTATGGATTCTTCAATTACATTGAGCTGATTTCTGACGTGCTGTTCCTTCTTTTTCCGTAGTGTATTTCTGTATTGGGGCGGCAGGTAGCCTAGTGGTTAGAGCGTTGGGCCAGTAACCGAAAGGTTGCTAGATCGAATCCCTGAGTTGACAAGGTAAAAATCTGTTGTTCTGCCCCTGAACAAGGCAGTTAACCCACTGTTCCTCGGGCGCTGAAGACGTGGATGTGGATTATTGCAGCCTCCTGCACCTCTCTGATTCAGAAGGGTTGGGTTAAATGCGGAAGACACATTTCAGTTGAATGCATTCAGTTGTACAGTACCTCCCTTTCCCTATTATTTTAGTGATTCACCATAGTGAAGGCGTATGCTCAGGTTTTCTGGGTCTCTATGTTTTTGGTTGGATAGATTTCTCAATTTCTTTCTTAGGTTTTTGCATTCTTCATCAAACCATTTGTCATTGTTGTTCATTAGGCAACAACAAATTCTATCAATTTGGCAACAACAAATTCAATCCCTTCTAGACAATTTCCTGGACAAAACATTTCATTGTAATAGTGAAGGTGTAAACTTGGCAGTAGAAACCCTAAACAGTATATTTGACCTCTCAGCTTCCTTATCAAATCTAAACATTTCAAGCAGACAACCTAAGAAAATAGTTTTTTGGTAGGTTTCCACACTAATTTCCTTCCATCAATAGCATTTCTTAATATTATTCAGTTCCTTTGGCTTTGATGCCTCATGATTGAGGGTTGAGGTCAGTGATAAAGTAGTCTACAGTACTACTGCCAAGAGATGAGCTATAGGTGTACCTACCGTAGGAGTCCCCTCGAAGCCTACCATTGACTATGTAAATACCCAGCGTGCGACAGAGCTGCAGTAGTTGTGACCCGTTTTTGTTGGTTATGTTGTCGTAGTTGTGCCTAGGGGGGCATATGGGGGAGGGAATGCTGTCACCTACAGGCAGGTGTTTGTCCCCCTGTGTGCTGAGGGTGTCAGGTTCTTGTCCGGTTCTGGCATTTAGGTCGCCACAGACTCTCTCTTTCTCTCTCTCCTGCTCTCTCTCTTTCTTTCTCTCTCTCTCATCTGCTCTCTCTCTCTCCTGCTTTCTCTATCTTCTGCTCTCCTGCTTTCTCTATATTCTGCTCTCTCTCCTGCTTTCTCTCTCTCCTTCTCTGCTGGTCTCTCCCTCTTCTCTCTCTCTGTCGCTCTCTCTGTTGGTCTCTCTCTCTTCTCTCTCTTTCTTTCTTTCTCTCCCTCTTCTGCTGTCTATCTCTCTTTTACCCTCTCTCTCTCTCGTTCTCTTCTGCTGCACTCTTTTATACCCCCCCTCTCTGTCTCTAGATTTATCTCTGAGTAAATGTACATAGCCCACAATATCTCTTTTATACCACCCCTCTCTCTCTCTCTCTCTGTTGGTCTCTCTTTCTTCTCTCTCTGCTGGTCTCTCCCTCTTCTCTCTCTCTGTCGCTCTCTCTCTCTGTTGGTCTCTCTCTCTTCTCTCTCTTTCTTTCTTTCTCTCCCTCTTCTGCTGTCTATCTCTCTTTTACCCTCTCTCTCTCTCGTTCTCTTCTGCTGCACTCTTTTATACCCCCCCTCTCTGTCTCTAGATTTATCTCTGAGTAAATGTACATAGCCCACAATATCTCTTTTATACCACCCCTCTCTCTCTCTCTCTGTTGGTCTCTCTTTCTTCTCTCTCTGCTGGTCTCTCCCTCTTCTCTCTCTCTGTCGCTCTCTCTCTCTGTTGGTCTCTCTCTCTTCTCTCTCTCTTTCTTTCTTTCTCTCCCTCTTCTGCTGTCTATCTCTCTTTTACCCTCTCTCTCTCTCGTTCTCTTCTGCTGCACTCTTTTATAACCCCCCCTCTCTCTCTAGATTTATCTCTGAGTAAATGTACATAGCCCACAGTCTCTTTTATACCCCCCCTCTCTCTCTAGATTTATCTCTGAGTAAATGTACATAGCCCACAATATCTCTTTTATACCCCCCCCCGCTCTCTCTAGATTTATCTCTGAGTAAATGTACATAGCCCACAATATCTCTTTTATACCCCCCCTCTCTCTAGATTTATCTCTGAGTAAATGTACATAGCCCACAATATCTCTTTTATACCCCCCCCTCTCTCTCTCTAGATTTATCTCTGAGTAAATGTACATAGCCCACAATATCTCTTTTATAAATGTACATAGCCCACAATATCTCTTTTATACCCCCCCCCCTCTCTCTAGATTTATCTCTGAGTAAATGTACATAGCCCACAATATCTCTTTTATACCCCCCCCCCTCTCTCTAGATTTATCTCTGAGTAAATGTACATAGCCCACAATATCTCTTTTATACCCCCCCTCCTCTCTCTCTCTAGATTTATCTCTGAGTAAATGTACATAGCCCACAATATCTATTTTATACCCCCCCCCTCTCTCTCTAGATTTATCTCTGAGTAAATGTACATAGCCCACAATATCTCTTTTATACCCCCCCCTCTCTCTAGATTTATCTCTGAGTAAATGTACATAGCCCACAATATCTCTTTTATACCCCCCCCCTCTCTCTAGATTTATCTCTGAGTAAATGTACATAGCCCACAATATCTCTTTTATACCCCCCCCCCTCTCTCTCTAGATTTATCTCTGAGTAAATGTACATAGCCCACAATATCTCTTTTATACCCCCCCCCTCTCTCTCTCTCTAGATTTATCTCTGAGTAAATGTACATAGCCCACAGTCTCTTTTCCCAGTTGTCTAATCTGTTGGTATTATCAAGACTGATGAACATGGTTAGGTTATGTCACTCAGACCACATGTTTGACCCATCCCAATATATTATTAAGGCCTCTGGTGCACAGCAAGTGTTTGACTGTACATGTGATCTATCTTACCAGACGGTCCCTGCCTGTCTCTTTGTTCCCAGGTCAGTAAGACGGGGGCGGAGGGAGCTGTGCTGGACGAGGCCAAGAACATTAATAAGTCTCTGTCTTCACTGGGCAACGTCATCTCAGCCCTGGCAGAAGGTTCTGTGAGTATCCCTCTACTACCTCAGATACTATGACTGGTGGTTTGGTTGGTGTAAAGATGAGCTGACCCACGAAAGCCCAAAACCTCACATCAACAGTCATTATTTTACAGATCTAAATAGATATTCCTCAAGGCCAGCTTTTGGTTCTAGCTGATTCACAGTTGTATAATTCCACTCCTTTTGTTTCAATCATAGATTAGTTTGTTTAGTTTCTTCTTTGTTCAGAATGTAACAACTTGAATGGGAATTGTATTGTTGTTTCTCTTAGTGAATGTTGTTTTGTTATGTTTCAGGGTTATATCCCGTACAGAGACAGTAAAATGACCAGAATCCTTCAGGACTCTCTGGGGGGGAACTGTAGGACCACCATAGTTATCTGTGCCTCTCCCTCTGCCTACAACGAGTCAGAGACCAAGTCCACCCTCATGTTTGGACAGAGGTGGGCTCACTAGCTCCTAAAGGCATAGTTCACTGTTAATATAATCCCCCAAGTATGCATGGCAACATCAACAATTCACAATGACTTACTACAATCACCGTTTAGTGAGCTATTCAGGGCTGTTGATTTAAAATAGGCTGTAACGGTCTGGTCCTGTTTGTGCTGTTTCCAGAGCCAAGACCATTAAGAACACAGTGTGTGTGAACGTGGAGCTGACGGCAGAACAGTGGAAGAAGAAGTACGAGAGGGAGAAGGAGAAGGGCAAGGCCCTGAGGAACACCATCACCTGGCTGGAGAATGAGCTGAACCGCTGGAGGAACGGTGAGGAGGAGAGGCCCAAAGTGATCAGCTGGCCCTCATCTTTACTGTACCGCACGACGTAGTAGAACAGCAAGGCACAACGTAGCAAAACATTTCAAATGGTTTGCAATAGAAAACAAAAACAAGTGTTTGTTATCGAAGAAGAACAGATACTACTAACTCCCTGATTTGTGTTTATGTCATTTTCTCGAGAGGGGGACATTTGAGTAATCTATGTGATGAATGAATTTGTTGGAGGGGGGGAGGGGGGGGGGGGTGATTGAAGCCAGACACTCAGCTCAGATGAGAGCATTATGTGATGAGAAGATGGTCCTGCAGGGTTTGTGACCTCTCTGTGTGACCGCCACGCTGCCCCCTGCAGGTGAGAGTGTACCGGTGGATGAGCAGTTTGACAAGGAGAAGGCCCAGGCTGAGGTGCTGGCCCTGGACAATGTGCCCAACGACAAGCCTGCCTCCACCCCCAACATGCCCCAGCTCCGTCTGACCGACGCAGAGAAGGACAAGTGTGAGGGAGAGCTGGCCAAGCTTTACAAGCAGCTGGATGATAAGGTGAGAGAGGCTGGCCACAGAGCAGGAGTAGCAACAGCCAATGTTTACGTCATAAATTGCACCCTATTCCCTATATTGTGTAACTTTTAAACAGGACCCAATAGGGAATAGGGTGCCATTCAGGACGTAACTAATGAGCTGAAGGGAAAGAGTTGAGTAAGACACTCACACGGGTCAAATCAAATCACATACTATTGGTCACATACACATATTTAACAGATGTTATTGTGGGTGTAGTGAAATGCTTGTGTTCGTAGCTCCAACAGTGAAGTAGTATCTAACATTTCACAACAAAACACACATCTAAAAGTAAAGAATGGAATTATGAAATATATAAATATTAGGACGAGCCAACTGGACATGATGCAGGTGTGTTGTTGAGCAACAATCCATCAAGATACACTATTTTTACACCCTTCAAATTGGTGGATGAGGCTATTTCAGCCACACCCGTTGCTGACAGGTGTATAAAATCGAGCACACAGCCATGCAGTCTCCATAGACAAACATTGGCAGTAGAATGGTCTTATTGAAGAGCTCAGTGACTTTCAACGTGGCACTGTCATAGGATACCACCTTTCCAACAACTCAGTTCATCAACTATCTGCCCTGTTAGAGCTGCCCTGGTCAACTGTAAGTGTTAGGCCACACAAGCTCACAGAACGGGACTGCCGAGTGCTGAATCACGTAAAAATCGTCTGTCCTCGGTTGCAACGCTCACTACCGAGTTCCAAACTGCCTCTGGAAGCAACGTCAGTACAAGATCTGTTAGTCAGGAGCTTCATGAAATGTGTTTCCATGGCCGAGCAGCCGCACACAAACCTAAGATCACCATGTGCAATGCCAAGCGCCGGCTGGAGTGGTGTGAAGCTCGCCGCCACTGGACTATGGAGCAGTGGAAACACGTTCTCTGTAGTGATGAATCACGCTTCACCATCTGGCAGTCCGATGGAGGATTTAGGACCTCCAACTTTCCAACAGTTTGGGGAAGGCCCTTTCCTGCTTCAGCATGACAATGCCTCCGTGCACAAAGCGAGATCCATACAGAAATTGATTGCCGAGTTCGGTGTGGAAGAACTTGCCTGCACAGAACCCTGACCTCAACCCTGTCAAACACCTTTGGGATGAATTGGAACGGCGACTGCGAGCCAGGACCTAATCGCCCAACATCACTGCCTGACCTCACTAATGCTCTTGTGGCTGAATGGAAGCAAGTCCCCGCAGCAATGTTCCAACATCTAGTGGAAAGCCTTCCCAGAAGAGTGGAGGCTGTTATAGCAGTAATGTTCCAACATCTAGTTGAACGCCTTCCCAGAAGAGTGGAGGCTGTTATAGCAGCAATGTTCCAACATCTAGTGGAAAGCCTTCCCAGAAGAGTGGAGGCTGTTATAGCAGTAATGTTCCAACATCTAGTGGAAAGCCTTCCCAGAAGAGGGGAGGCTGTTATAGCAGTAATGTTCCAACATCTAGTGGAACGCCTTCCCAGAAGAGTGGAGGCTGTTATAGCAGTAATGTTCCAACATCTAGTGGAAAGCCTTCCCAGAAGAGTGGAGGCTGTTATAGCAGTAATGTTCCAACATCTAGTGGAAAGCCTTCCCAGAAGAGTGGAGGCTGTTATAGCAGTAATGTTCCAACATCTAGTGGAAAGCCTTCCCAGAAGAGTGGAGGCTGTTATAGCAGTAATGTTCCAACATCTAGTGGAAAGCCTTCCCAGAAGAGTGGAGGCTGTTATAGCAGTAATGTTCCAACATCTAGTGGAAAGCCTTCCCAGAAGAGTGGAGGCTATTATAGCAGTAATGTTCCAACAACTAGTGGAAAGCCTTCCCAGAAGAGTGGAGGCTGTTATAGCAGCAATGTTCCAACATCTAGTGGAAAGCCTTCCCAGAAGAGTGGAGGCTGTTATAGCAGTAATGTTCCAACATCTAGTGGAAAGCCTTCCCAGAAGAGTGGAGGCTGTTATAGCAGCAATGTTCCAACATCTAGTGGAAAGCCTTCCCAGAAGAGTGGAGGCTGATATAGCAGCAATGTTCCAACATCTAGTGGAAAGCCTTCCCAGAAGAGTGGAGGCTGTTATAGCAGTAATGTTCCAACATCTAGTTGAACGCCTTCCTAGAAGAGTGGAGGCTGTTATAGCAGCAATGTTCCAACATCTAGTGGAAAGCCTTCCCAGAAGAGTGGAGGCTGTTATAGCAGTAATGTTCCAACATCTAGTGGAAAGCCTTCCCAGAAGAGGGGAGGCTGTTATAGCAGTAATGTTCCAACATCTAGTGGAAAGCCTTCCCAGAAGAGCGGAGGCTGTTATAGCAGTAATGTTCCAACATCTAGTGGAAAGCCTTCCCAGAAGAGAGGAGGCTGTTATAGCAGTAATGTTCCAACATCTAGTGGAACGCCTTCCCAGAAGAGTGGAGGCTGTTATAGCAGTAATGTTCCAACATCTAGTGGAAAGCCTTCCCAGAAGAGTGGAGGCTGTTATAGCAGTAATGTTCCAACATCTAGTGGAAAGCCTTCCCAGAAGAGAGGAGGCTGTTATAGCAGTAATGTTCCAACATCTAGTGGAACGCCTTCCCAGAAGAGTGGAGGCTGTTATAGCAGTAATGTTCCAACATCTAGTGGAAAGCCTTCCCTGAAGAGTGAAGGCTGTTATAGCAGTAATGTTCCAACATCTAGTGGAAAGCCTTCCCAGAAGAGTGGAGGCTGTTATAGCAGTAATGTTCCAACATCTAGTGGAAAGCCTTCCCTGAAGAGTGAAGGCTGTTATAGCAGTAATGTTCCAACATCTAGTGGAAAGCCTTCCCAGAAGAGGGGAGGCTGTTATAGCAGTAATGTTCCAACATCTAGTGGAAAGCCTTCCCAGAAGAGTGGAGGCTGTTATAGCAGCAATGTTCCAACATCTAGTGGAAAGCCTTCCCAGAAGAGTGGAGGCTGTTATAGCAGTAATGTTCCAACATCTAGTGGAAAGCCTTCCCTGAAGAGTGGAGGCTGTTATGGCAGCAATGTTCCAACATCTAGTGGAACGCCTTCCCAGAAGAGTGGAGGCTGTTATAGCAGTAATGTTCCAACATCTAGTGGAAAGCCTTCCCTGAAGAGTGGAGGCTGTTATAGCAGAAAAGGGGGGGCCAACTCCATATTAATGCCCATGATTTCAGAATGAGATGTTCCGAGCAGGTGTCCACATACTTTTGGTCATGTAGTGTAGTTTACTGTCCAGTTTGCCCCAAGTTGGAGCATGTGTTTGAAGGATGATGATGCTAACCCTGTCCTCTCTCTCTGCTGTCCTCTCTCTCTGCTGTCCTCTCTCTCTGCTGTCATCTCTCTCTGCTGTCCTCTCTCTCTGCTGTCCTCCTTCTACTGTCCTCCTTCTACTGTCCTCTCTCTCTGCTGTCCTCTCTCTCTGCTGTCCTCTCTCTGCTGTCATCTCTCTCTGCTGTCCTCCTTCTACTGTCCTCTCTCTCTCTACTGTCCTCTCTCTCTGCTGTCCTCTCTCTCTGCTGTCCTCTCTCTCTGCTGTCCTCCTACTGTCCTCTCTCTCTGCTGTCCTCTCTCTCTGCTGTCCTCCTTCTACTGTCCTCTCTCTCTGCTGTCCTCTCTCTCTGCTGTCCTCTCTCTCTGCTGTCCTCTCTCTGCTGTCATCTCTCTCTGCTGTCCTCCTTCTACTGTCCTCTCTCTCTGCTGTCCTCTCTCTCTGCTGTCCTCTCTCTCTGCTGTCCTCTCTCTGCTGTCCTCTCTCTGCTGTCCTCTCTGCTGTCCTCTCTCTCTGCTGTCCTCTCTCTCTGCTGTCCTCTCTCTCTGCTGTCCTCTCTCTCTGCTGTCCTCCTTCTGCTGTCCTCTCTCTCTGCTGTCCTCCTTCTACTGTCCTCTCTCTCTGCTGTCCTCTCTCTTTGCTGTCCTCTCTCTGCTGTCCTCTCTCTGCTGTCCTCTCTCTGCTGTCCTCTCCCTGCTGTCCTCTCTCTCTGCTGTCCTCTCTCTGTGTGTCCAGGATGATGAGATAAACCAGCAGAGCCAGCTGGCTGAGAAGCTGAAGCATCAGATGTTGGACCAGGAGGAGGTGAGTGTTGGCTGGGCTGTTGTCATCTTATTGTTACTGTAATTCTGGTTAAAGATTATTGAACCTCAATCAAAGTAATCAAACTGTATGTTAGCTAAATGACCTTTCTATCTATGTCATGGTCTGACTTTTCACTTCTGTGTGTGTGTGTGTGTGTGTGTGTGTAGCTGCTGGTGTCATCGCGACGCGACCATGACAACCTGCAGTCGGAGCTGAACCGCCTGCAGGCTGAGAACGAGGCTTCCAAGGATGAGGTGAAGGATAATCATATTGTTATTATTAATGGTGCTGTTAATGCTGCTGTGGTGTTGTAGGTGAAGGATAATCATATTGTTATTATTAATGGTACTGTTAATGCTGCTGTGGTGTTGTAGGTGAAGGATAATCATATTGTTATTATTAATGGTACTGTTAATGCTGCTGTGGTGTTGTAGGTGAAGGATAATCATATTGTTATTATTAATGGTGCTGTTAATGCTGCTGTGGTGTTGTAGGTGAAGGATTATAATATTGTTATTATTAATGGTGCTGTTAATGCTGCTGTGGTGTTGTAGGTGAAGGATAATAATATTGTTATTGTGGTGTTGTAGGTGAAGGATTATAATATTGTTATTATTAATGGTGCTGTTAATGCTGCTGTGGTGTTGTAGGTGAAGGATAATCATATTGTTATTATTAATGGTGCTGTTAATGCTGCTGTGGTGTTGTAGGTGAAGGATTATAATATTGTTATTATTAATGGTGCTGTTAATGCTGCTGTGGTGTTGTAGGTGAAGGATTATAATATTGTTATTATTAATGGTGCTGTTAATGCTGCTGTGGTGTTGTAGGTGAAGGATAATCATATTGTTATTATTAATGGTGCTGTTAATGCTGCTGTGGTGTTGTAGGTGAAGGATAATCATATTGTTATTATTAATGGTGCTGTTAATGCTGCTGTGGTGTTGTAGGTGAAGGATAATAATATTGTTATTATTAATGGTGCTGTTAATGCTGCTGTGGTGTTGTAGGTGAAGGATAATCATATTGTTATTATTAATGGTGCTGTTAATGCTGCTGTGGTGTTGTAGGTGAAGGATAATCATATTGTTATTATTAATGGTGCTGTTAATGCTGCTGTGGTGTTGTAGGTGAAGGATTATAATATTGTTATTATTAATGGTGCTGTTAATGCTGCTGTGGTGTTGTAGGTGAAGGATAATAATATTGTTATTGTGGTGTTGTAGGTGAAGGATTATAATATTGTTATTATTAATGGTGCTGTTAATGCTGCTGTGGTGTTGTAGGTGAAGGATAATCATATTGTTATTATTAATGGTGCTGTTAATGCTGCTGTGGTGTTGTAGGTGAAGGATAATCATATTGTTATTATTAATGGTGCTGTTAATGCTGCTGTGGTGTTGTAGGTGAAGGATTATAATATTGTTATTATTAATGGTGCTGTTAATGCTGCTGTGGTGTTGTAGGTGAAGGATAATAATATTGTTATTGTGGTGTTGTAGGTGAAGGATTATAATATTGTTATTATTAATGGTGCTGTTAATGCTGCTGTGGTGTTGTAGGTGAAGGATAATAATATTGTTATTGTGGTGTTGTAGGTGAAGGATAATCATATTGTTATTATTAATGGTACTGTTAATGCTGCTGTGGTGTTGTAGGTGAAGGATAATCATATTGTTATTATTAATGGTGCTGTTAATGCTGCTGTGGTGTTGTAGGTGAAGGATAATAATATTGTTATTATTAATGGTACTGTTAATGCTGCTGTGGTGTTGTAGGTGAAGGATAATCATATTGTTATTATTAATGGTGCTGTTAATGCTGCTGTGGTGTTGTAGGTGAAGGATAATCATATTGTTATTATTAATGGTGCTGTTAATGCTGCTGTGGTGTTGTAGGTGAAGGATAATAATATTGTTATTATTAATGGTACTGTTAATGCTGCTGTGGTGTTGTAGGTGAAGGATAATCATATTGTTATTATTCATGGTACTGTTAATGCTGCTGTGGTGTTGTAGGTGAAGGATTATCATATTGTTATTATTAATGGTACTGTTAATGCTGCGGTGGTGTTGTAGGTGAAGGATTATCATATTGTTATTATTAATGGTGCTGTTAATGCTGCTGTGGTGTTGTAGGTGAAGGATAATCATATTGTTATTATTAATGGTACTGTTAATGCTGCTGTGGTGTTGTAGGTGAAGGATAATCATATTGTTATTATTAATGGTACTGTTAATGCTGCTGTGGTGTTGTAGGTGAAGGATAATAATATTGTTATTATTAATGGTGCTGTTAATGCTGCTGTGGTGTTGTAGGTGAAGGATAATCATATTGTTATTGTGGTGTTGTAGGTGAAGGATCATCATATTGTTATTGTGGTGTTGTAGGTGAAGGATAATCATATTGTTATTGTGGTGTTGTAGGTGAAGGATCATCATATTGTTATTGTGGTGTTGTAGGTGAAGGATAATCATATTGTTATTGTGGTGTTGTAGGTGAAGGATCATCATATTGTTATTGTGGTGTTGTAGGTGAAGGATCATCATATTGTTATTGTGGTGTTGTAGGTGAAGGATCATCATATTGTTATTGTGGTGTTGTAGGTGAAGGATCATCATATTGTTATTGTGGTGTTGTAGGTGAAGGATCATCATATTGTTATTGTGGTGTTGTAGGTGAAGGATCATCATATTGTTATTGTGGTGTTGTAGGTGAAGGATCATCATATTGTTATTGTGGTGTTGTAGGTGAAGGATCATCATATTGTTATTGTGGTGTTGTAGGTGAAGGATAATCATATTGTTATTGTGGTGTTGTAGGTGAAGGATCATCATATTGTTATTGTGGTGTTGTAGGTGAAGGATCATCATATTGTTATTGTGGTGTTGTAGGTGAAGGATCATCATATTGTTATTGTGGTGTTGTAGGTGAAGGATCATCATATTGTTATTGTGGTGTTGTAGGTGAAGGATCATCATATTGTTATTGTGGTGTTGTAGGTGAAGGAGGTGCTGCAGGCCCTGGAGGAGCTGGCTGTTAACTACGACCAGAAGAGTCAGGAAGTGGAGCTGAAGACCACGGAGTTTGAGATGCTCAGCGAAGAGCTCAACCAGAAATCAGTGAGACAATGTCCACTCCTCATGAAGAAAGCTGTCTATTCATATTGTAATACGTTTTAAGACCTGCGTGTTGTTTTTTGGTATCTGTATAAGTCAGTCATACCTCTATTTTTGTCCATGTTATGTTAAAATAAGAATGTGTTTTGTCTGTTTCCAGACTGTCCTGACGTCCATTGACTCTGAGCTGCAGAAAGTGAAGGACCTGACCAACCACCAGAAGAAGAGGACCAGTGAGATGATGTCATCACTACTCAAAGACCTGGCAGAGATTGGCATCGCCGTGGGCAGCAACGACATCAAGGTAAACAGGAAATGACACGTCACCACATGACATTCCAAAAGATGGTTATTATGTTATAAGCATCTAAAGGATATATGTAATATCTGTTTCCCCTAAACCTGAATAAAATGATAACCTTGCCCTTCTTTCTTTCTACCGCTGTCTCTCTCTCTCTCTCGTCTCCCTCCCTCCCCCTCCCCCAGCAACACGAGGGCAGTGGTCTGATAGACGAGGAGTTCACGGTGGCTCGTCTCTACATCAGTAAGATGAAGTCGGAGGTGAAGACCATGGTGAAACGCTGTAGACAGCTGGAGAGCACCCAGTCAGAGAGCAACCAGAAGATGGACGAGAACGAGCAGGAGCTGGCCGCCTGTCAGCTGAGGATCCAACAGGTCTGCTACTTATCATAGACTAACATCCAACACACTGCATTCTCAGGCTGAGTTTCTGTTGCCGTTGTAAGTGACATAATTTCAAGCAACTTTGCTGATACACGAAGCAACTCAAACGCAACTGAAATTGCATGCAACAGCCAATCAAATTGAAGCTGCTTTTGTTTTGTCATATCATTCCACATGGTTTGGGAATTCTAAACCCACCCAATGTCATCTGCTGCATGAAATCGGGATTTTCACAAATGTAATTGTTTATCCAACCGTTTAGTTATTGTATAAGGATTGATTTAGACAACATTCTGGCTGTACAATTTTGCTAGCGAGCCAAAATGAAATCGGCGGCACTGTTTTATCAAGCTAGCTAGCTAGCAACCATCTAACCGAGCTAGCAACAAACTAAGCTAGCTAGCTAGTGGCGCAGTTCATGTTGAACAAGTTCAGTTGAAACTGTTTAGAGAGGCCTGAGTTCACTTCCGAAATGACATTTATTGGCTGCCAAACCATGTACATAAACCTTTACTTGCTTTGATGCCAATATTTATTTATACAGCTCCCGTTTAGCAAATCTCTCTTCTGTCCACCTTCATCAAGGCTCCCACAGCACTGGCAGCTGTGTTGTTGACATGGCAACTGGGCAGGAGTTCTGACCCAAAGATATTTATAACTAACCCAAGATAGTTAGTCTGTGTTGTTTTCAGTGGAAGCAAATGAAGGAGGTGGGCAGAGCCAGGCATGAGCTAGAGAGTTCTAGCATGTAGTTGTATATTTCCGTTACAGAACACCTCTGTCAAGTGTGAGTGCGCAACAACTCAATTCGACCTTGCACTCCTTGTAAACAACACAAAAAAATGTGACTTTGGCAAAGGGTCACGTCTACAAAACTTAGTGCACTCTGTTCATAACAGATTCTAGCTTTGGGAACAGAAAACTGGATTGAGATCGGGCTTTTCTTCCATGAGAAAATCAGCAGAATGTCGGCTCAGTTTTATCTAGCTCCATCTTCTCCCACTGCCGGCCTTGGGGCTTCCTCTCATCACCATATTTGGTGGGTAGCGGAAATTCTAACCGGATGCTTCAGATTATACATGCGGTGAAATAACTCAGCATAAAAAGAAACGTCCTCTCACTGTCAACTGTGTTTATTTTCAGCAAACTTAACATGTGCAAATATTTGTATGAACGTAACAAGATTCAACAACAGACATAAACTGAACAAGTTCCACAGACATGTGACTAACAGAAATTGAACAATGTGTCCCTGAACAAAGGGGGGGGGTCAAAATCAAAAGTAACAGTCAGTATCTGGTGTGGCCACCAGCTGCATTAAGAACGGCAGTGCATCTCCTCCTCATGGACTGCACCAGATTTGCCAGTTCTTGCTGTGAGATGTTACCCCACTCTTCCACCAAGGCACCTGCAAGTTCCCAGACATTTCTGGGGGGAATGGCCCTAGCCCTCACCCTCAAATCCAAAAGGTCCCAGACATGCTCAATGGGATTGAGATCCGGGCTCTTCGCTGGCCATGGCAGAACACTGGCATTCCTGTCTTGCAGGAAATCACACACAGAACGAGCAGTATGGCTGGTGGCATTGTCATGCTGGAGGGTCATGTCAGGATGAGCCTGCAGGAAGGGTACCACATGAGGGAGGAGGATGTCTTCCCTGTAACGCACAGTGTTGAGATTGCCTGCAATGACAACAAGCTCAGTCCGATGATGCTGTGACACACCGCCCCAGACCATGACGGACCCTCCACCTCCAAATGGATCCCGCTCCTGAGTACAGGCCTCGGTGTAACGCTCATTCCTTCGACGATAAACGTGAATCCGACCATCACCCCTGGTGAGACAAAACCACGACTCGTCAGTGAAGAGCCCTTTTTGCCAGTCCTGTCTGGTCCAGCGACGATGGGTTTGTGCCCATAGGAGACGTTGTTGCCGGTGATGTCTGGTGAGGACCTGCCTTACAACAGGCCTACAAGCCCTCAGTCCAGCCTCTCTCAGCCTATTGCGGACAGTCTGAGCACTGATGGAGAGATTGTGCGTAACTTGGGCAGTTGTTGTTGCCATCCTGTACCTGTCCTGCAGGTGTGATGTTCGGATGTACTGATCCTGTGCAGGTGTTGTTACATGTGGTCTGCCACTGCGAGGACGATCAGCTGTCCGTCCTGTCTCCCTGTAGCGCTGTCTTAGGCGTCTCACAGTACGGACATTGCAATGTATTGCCCTGGCCACATTTGCAGTCCTCATGCCTCCTTGCAGCATGCCTAAGGGACGTTCACGCAGATGAGCAGGGACCCTGGGGATCTTTCTTTTGGTGTTTTTCAGTCAGTAGAAAGGCCTCTTTAGTGTCCTAAGCTTTCATAACTGATCTTAATTGCCTACCGTCTGTAAGCTGTTAGTGTCTTAACGACCGTTCCACAGGTGCATGTTTATTAATTGTTTATGGTTCATTGAACAAGCATGGGAAACAGTGTTTAAACCCTTTACAATCAAGATCTGTGAAGTTATTTGGATTTTTACGAATTATCTTTGAAAGACAGGGTCCTGAAAAAGGGCCGTTTCTTTTTTTGCTGAGTTTATCTGGCTCTTTGTTCTATCTGTGTCCGTACCTTCGAATGGATCATGTGACAAAGCATTCATTTTGATTTGCTGTTGCTTGCAACTAGTTGCACCAAGTTGAAAAGATTAGTTGCGGGGGGTGGTTTCACAAAGCAATCAAGAAGCAATTCCGTTGCAGGTTGAGTCGTGTAACAACTCTCAGGCACAACAGGTACAGCAGTGGCTACTCGCCATCATTATCCTGTTACTTCTCACCCACTGCCTCTTGAAATCCAACAAAATGGTGCTAGTTTCACAAATTGACAGTTAGACCTCCAAAAGAATCCAACAGATTTATCTGCATCCGCTTGAACCCCTTCTCTATAAAGACCCTGTATAGTGGTAATATAGTAACGGGAAAGGGGGATACCTAGTCAGTTGTACAACTGAATGCATCTGAATCAGAGAGGTGCGGGGGTCTGCCTTAATCGACATCCACGTCTTCGGCGCCCGGGGAACAGTGGGTTAACTGCTTTGCTCAGGAGCAGAACGGCAGATTTTTACCTAGTCAGCTCGAGGATTCAATCCAGCAACCTTTCGGTTACTGGCCCAATGCTCTAACCACAAGGCTACCTGCCGTAGTCATGTAGTAATGTAATATAGTCATGTAGTAATATCATATAATATAGTAATGTAGTAATGTAGTAATATAATATACTAATATAATGTAGTAATGTAATATAATATAGTAATATAATATAGTAATGAAGTAATATAATATATTTATAAAGATATAATATAATAATGAAATGTAGTAATATAATGTAGTAATGTAGTAATATATTAATAGTCATGTAGTAATATAATAATGTAGTGATAATATATAGTAATATATTAATAGTCATGTAGTAATATAATAATGTAGTAATATAATATAGTAATAATATATAGTAATATAATAATATATAGTAATGTAGTAATATAATAGTCATGTAGTAATATAATAATGTAGTAATATAATATAGTAATAATATATAGTAATGTAATAATATAGTAATGTAGTAACATAATAATGAAATGTAGTAATGTTGTAGTAATGTCCATCTCCCCCTGCAGCATGAGGCTAAGATCAAGTCCCTGACAGAGTACCTTCAGAACGTGGAGCAGAAGAAGAGACAGCTGGAGGAGAACGTTGACTCTCTGAACGAGGAACTGGTCAAGATCAGTGCCCAGGGTAACAAACACCCAGCCACTGTAACAAACACCCAGCCGCTGTAACACACACCCAGCCTCTGTAACAAACACCCAGCCACTGTAACAAACACCCAGCCGCTGTAACACACACCCAGCCTCTGTAACAAACACCCAGCCGCTGTAACAAACACCCAGCCTCTGTAACAAACACCCAGCCTCTGTAACACACACCCAGCCTCTGTAACAAACACCCAGCCTCTGTAACACACACCCAGCCGCTGTAACACACACCCAGTCGCTGTAGCAGACACACCCAGCTGCTCTGTATGCATCGATGACACATAATAGATTACATTCCTTATAAACTTCTCTAAACGGATTTAGAACATATAGTTCCATCTAGTGACAAAGGTCAAATGTTTTTGTTTTTGCAGAGAAAGTCACAGCCATGGAGAAGGAGAACGAGATCCAATCTGCTAATGAGGTCAAGGTATGTCACCCTGTTCGTACTATAGAACCACAATGATCATATGTTATGGTTCATATATATTTCTATATATTGGGGAGACGCGGGATGTCTAAGTATTATCGATTGTATGTACAGTTTGGAGCAGTCTGACTTTCCTTTCCGCCTTCGTGGCGTCAGGAGCTGGAGCTGTTGTTTCAGTTGACCTATTGACCTGTGTGTTGCGTCCCCAGGAGGCTGTGGAGCAGCAGATCGCTGGTCACCGTGAGGTCCATCACAAACAGATCAGCAGTCTGAGAGATGAACTGGACAGGAAGGAACACCTCATGACTGAACTGCAGGAGTAAGACACACACACACACAGACACACAGACACACACACAGAGACACACAGACACACACACACACACAGACACACACACACCACACACAGACACACACACACAGACACACACACACACACACACACACAGACACACACACACACACACAGACACACACACAGACACACACACACACACACAGACACACACACACAGACACACACACACACAGACACACACACACACACACACACACTGTCTACTGTTAACTGTTGTGGTCACGTAGTAAATGTCACCGTATTCCCATTACAGTGTATTACATTTGACCAGGGCCCATAGTGAGGGTAGTAGTGCACTATAAAGGGAATAGGAGATAACTACGCTGGGCTCACCGTGTTGTTGTTCTCCTCCAGTCTGAACCAGAAGATCATGCTCGAACAGGAGCGCCTCAGGGTGGAACACGACAAACTCAAGTCCACTGACCAGGAGAAGAGCCGGAAGCTTCACGAGCTCACGTACGTTACATACACCTACAGACAGCATGTGATAGCTAAGGTCCTGTGGTGTGTGAATACTTTATTCTGGATTATTGAACCTTTATTTAACTAGCTCACGTATGTTACATACACCTACAGACAGCATGTGATAGCTAAGGTCCTGTGGTGTGTGAATACTTTATTCTGGATTATTGAACCTTTATTTAACTAGCTCACGTACGTTACATACACCTACAGACAGCATGTGATAGCTAAGGTCCTGTGGTGTGTGAATACTTTATTCTGGATTATTGAACCTTTATTTAACTAGCTCACGTACGTTACATACACCTACAGACAGCATGTGATAGCTAAGGTCCTGTGGTGTGTGAATACTTTATTCTGGATTATTGAACCTTTATTTAACTAGCTCACGTATGTTACATACACCTACAGACAGCATGTGATAGCTAAGGTCCTGTGGTGTGTGAATACTTATTCTGGATTATTTAACCTTTATTTAACTAGCTCACGTATGTTAAATACACCTACAGACAGCATGTGATAGCTAAGGTCCTGTGGTGTGTGAATACTTTATTCTGGATTATTGAACCTTTATTTAACTAGCTCACGTACGTTACATACACCTACAGACAGCATGTGATAGCTAAGGTCCTGTGGTGTGTGAATACTTTATTCTGGATTATTGAACCTTTATTTAACTAGCTCACGTATGTTACATACACCTACAGACAGCATGTGATAGCTAAGGTCCTGTGGTGTGTGAATACTTTATTCTGGATTATTGAACCTTTATTTAACTAGCTCACGTACGTTACATACACCTACAGACAGCATGTGATAGCTAAGGTCCTGTGGTGTGTGAATACTTTATTCTGGATTATTGAACCTTTATTTAACTAGCTCACGTACGTTACATACACCTACAGACAGCATGTGATAGCTAAGGTCCTGTGGTGTGTGAATACTTTATTCTGGATTATTGAACCTTTATTTAACTAGCTCACGTACGTTACATACACCTACAGACAGCATGTGATAGCTAAGGTCCTGTGGTGTGTGAATACTTTATTCTGGATTATTGAACCTTTATTTAACTAGCTCACGTACGTTACATACACCTACAGACAGCATGTGATAGCTAAGGTCCTGTGGTGTGTGAATACTTTATTCTGGATTATTTAACCTTTATTTAACTAGCTCACGTATGTTAAATACACCTACAGACAGCATGTGATAGCTAAGGTCCTGTGGTGTGTGAATACTTTATTCTGGATTATTGAACCTTTATTTAACTAGCTCACGTACGTTACATACACCTACAGACAGCATGTGATAGCTAAGGTCCTGTGGTGTGTGAATACTTTATTCTGGATTATTGAACCTTTATTTAACTAGCTCACGTATGTTACATACACCTACAGACAGCATGTGATAGCTAAGGTCCTGTGGTGTGTGAATACTTTATTCTGGATTATTGAACCTTTATTTAACTAGCTCACGTACGTTACATACACCTACAGACAACATGTGATAGCTAAGGTCCTGTGGTGTGTGAATACTTTATTCTGGATTATTTAACCTTTATTTAACTAGCTCACGTATGTTAAATACACCTACAGACAGCATGTGATAGCTAAGGTCCTGTGGTGTGTGAATACTTTATTCTGGATTATTGAACCTTTATTTAACTAGCTCACGTACGTTACATACACCTACAGACAGCATGTGATAGCTAAGGTCCTGTGGTGTGTGAATACTTTATTCTGGATTATTGAACCTTTATTTAACTAGCTCACGTACGTTACATACACCTACAGACAGCATGTGATAGCTAAGGTCCTGTGGTGTGTGAATACTTTATTCTGGATTATTGAACCTTTATTTAACTAGCTCACGTACGTTACATACACCTACAGACAGCATGTGATAGCTAAGGTCCTGTGGTGTGTGAATACTTTATTCTGGATTATTGAACCTTTATTTAACTAGCTCACGTACGTTACATACACCTACAGACAGCATGTGATAGCTAAGGTCCTGTGGTGTGTGAATACTTTATTCTGGATTATTGAACCTTTATTTAACTAGCTCACGTACGTTACATACACCTACAGACAGCATGTGATAGCTAAGGTCCTGTGGTGTGTGAATACTTTATTCTGGATTATTGAACCTTTATTTAACTAGCTCACGTATGTTACATACACCTACAGACAGCATGGATAGCTAAGGTCCTGTGGTGTGTGAATACTTTATTCTGGATTATTGAACCTTTATTTAACTAGCTCACGTATGTTACATACACCTACAGACAGCATGTGATAGCTAAGGTCCTGTGGTGTGTGAATACTTTATTCTGGATTATTGAACCTTTATTTAACTAGCTCACGTACGTTACATACACCTACAAACAGCATGTGATAGCTAAGGTCCTGTGGTGTGTGAATACTTTATTCTGGATTATTGAACCTTTATTTAACTAGCTCACGTATGTTACATACACTTACAGACAGCATGTGATAGCTAAGGTCCTGTGGTGTGTGAATACTTTATTCTGGATTATTGAACCTTTATTTAACTAGCTCACGTACGTTACATACACCTACAGACAGCATGTGATAGCTAAGGTCCTGTGGTGTGTGAATACTTTATTCTGGATTATTGAACCTTTATTTAACTAGCTCACGTACGTTACATACACCTACAGACAGCATGTGATAGCTAAGGTCCTGTGGTGTGTGAATACTTTATTCTGGATTATTGAACCTTTATTTAACTAGCTCACGTACGTTACATACACCTACAGACAGCATGTGATAGCTAAGGTCCTGTGGTGTGTGAATACTTTATTCTGGATTATTGAACCTTTATTTAACTAGCTCACGTACGTTACATACACCTACAGACAGCATGTGATAGCTTAAGGTCCTGTGGTGTGTGAATACTTTATTCTGGATTATTGAACCTTTATTTAACTAGCTCACGTACGTTACATACACCTACAGACAGCATGTGATAGCTAAGGTCCTGTGGTGTGTGAATACTTTATTCTGGATTATTGAACCTTTATTTAACTAGCTCACGTACGTTACATACACCTACAGACAACATGTGATAGCTAAGGTCCTGTGGTGTGTGAATACTTTATTCTGGATTATTGAACCTTTATTTAACTAGCTCACGTATGTTACATACACCTACAGACAACATGTGATAGCTAAGGTCCTGTGGTGTGTGAATACTTTATTCTGGATTATTGAACCTTTATTTAACTAGCTCACGTATGTTACATACACCTACAGACAGCATGTGATAGCTAAGGTCCTGTGGTGTGTGAATACTTTATTCTGGATTATTGAACCTTTATTTAACTAGTCAAGTCAGTTACATTCTTATTTTCAATGACGGCCTAGGAACAGTGGGTTAACTGCCTTGTTCAGGGGCAGAACAACAGATTGTTACCTTGTCAGCTCAGGGATTCGATGTAGCAACCTTTTGGTTACCGGCCCAACACTCTAACCACTAGGCTACCTACCACCCCTACACTCTAACCACTAGGCTACCTGCCGCCCCTACACTCTAACCACTAGGCTACCTACCCGCCCCTACACTCTAACCACTAGGCTACCTACCACCCCTACACTCTAACCACTAGGCTACCTACCGCCCCTACACTCTAACCACTAGGCTACCTACCACCCCTACACTCTAACCACTAGGTTACCTACCGCCCCTACACTCTAACCACTAGGCTACCTACCGCCCCTACACTCTAACCACTAGGCTACCTACCCCCTCTACACTCTAACCACTAGGCTACCTACCGCCCCTACACTCTAACCACTAGGCTACCTGCCGCCCCTACCCTCTAACCACTAGTCTACCTACCACCCCTACACTCTAACCACTAGGCTACCTACCGCCCCTACACTCTAACCACTAGGCTACCTACCACCCCTACACTCTAACCACTAGGCTACCTGCCGTCCCTACACTCTAACCACTAGGCTACCTATCACCCCTACACTCTAACCACTAGGCTACCTGCCGCCCCTACACTCTAACCACTAGGCTACCTGCCGCCCCTACACTCTAACCACTAGGCTACCTGCCGCCCCAACACTCTAACCACTAGGCTACCTACCACCCCTACACTCTAACCACTAGGCTACCTGCCGCCCCTACACTCTAACCACTAGGCTACCTACCGCCCCTACACTCTAACCACTAGGCTACCTACCACCCCTACACTCTAACCACTAGGCTACCTACCGCCCCTACACTCTAACCACTAGGCTACCTACCACCCCTACACTCTAACCACTAGGTTACCTACCGCCCCTACACTCTAACCACTAGGCTACCTACCGCCCCTACACTCTAACCACTAGGCTACCTACCCCCTCTACACTCTAACCACTAGGCTACCTACCGCCCCTACACTCTAACCACTAGGCTACCTGCCGCCCCTACCCTCTAACCACTAGTCTACCTACCACCCCTACACTCTAACCACTAGGCTACCTACCGCCCCTACACTCTAACCACTAGGCTACCTACCACCCCTACACTCTAACCACTAGGCTACCTGCCGTCCCTACACTCTAACCACTAGGCTACCTATCACCCCTACACTCTAACCACTAGGCTACCTGCCGCCCCTACACTCTAACCACTAGGCTACCTGCCGCCCCTACACTCTAACCACTAGGCTACCTACCGCCCCTACACTCTAACCACTAGGCTACCTACCGCCCCTACACTCTAACCACTAGGCTACCTACCGCCCCTACACTCTAACCACTAGGCTACCTACCACACCATATACAATGATGTTGTTCACTAGGGCCCACCTAACATGCTTACTATAGAAGTGTCACTTCTGGTTAGCTTTGTTTAGCACTATGACCTGTCCAATATTACTACAGTCAAACTGTGGCTAATGGCTGTGTGTGCTGTGCTGTGCAGGGTGATGCAGGACAGGAGAGAGCAGGCCAGACAGGACCTGAAGGGACTGGAGGAGACTGTGGTGAGTAGACGTCTATAACTGCACCTGCTTTCTCCTTCCACTGCAGCCACACTCAGGCACATGAACACGGATGAAATCCCAAATGACCTACTGTACATTGTCCGTTTTTGTCCATCAAAAGTACAACTCAAATCAACTATTTTCGGACCAGTTGCATACGTAAAAAGACAAGACTGTTTGTGTGTTTTTAATGGACAATCACCTCCGTTGATATATCCAGAAACGGATCGCTCCCATAGAAATAGCCTTAACCTCTTCTCTCTTTGTCCCCCTTCCCAGGCCAAGGAGCTGCAGACCCTGCACAACCTGAGGAAGCTGTTTGTCCAGGACCTGGCTACCCGAGTGAAGAAGAGTGCTGAGATGGACTCTGATGATACAGGAGGCAGCGCAGCTCAGAAACAGAAGATCTCCTTTCTGGAGAACAACCTGGAGCAGCTTACCAAGGTTCACAAACAGGTATGTACTCTGTACTGTACAAACAGGTATGTACTCTGTACTGTACAAACAGGTATGTACTCTGTACTGTACAAAAAAGCATGTACTCTGTACTGTACTGTTCAAACAGGTATGTACTCTGTACTGTACAAACAGGTATGTACTCTGTGCTGTACAAACAGGCATGTACTCTGTACTGTACTGTACAAACAGGTATGTACTCTGTACTGTACAAACAGGCATGTACTCTGTACTGTACAAACAGGTATGTACTCTGTACTGTACTGTACAAACCGGTATGTACTCTGTACTGTACTGTACAAACAGGCATGTACTCTGTACTGTACTATACAAACAGGTATGTACTCTGTACTGTACTGCACAAACAGGTATGTACTCTGTACTGTACTATACAAACAGGTATGTACTCTGTACTGTACTGTACAAACAGGTATGTACTCTGTACTGTACTGTACAAACAAGTATGTACTCAATTCGCCTATGAACCCAATGTAACCGATGTGAAATGGCTAGTTAGTTAGCGGTGGTGCGCGCTAATAGCATTTCAATCAGTGACGTCACTCGCTCTGAGACTTGAAGTCGGGTTTCCCCTTTCCCCCCACCCCCCCCTCCATAGCCTGGTCCCAGATCAACACCCCCCCCCCCCCTCCCTCCATAGCCTGGTCCCTGTTCAACACCCCCCCACCCCCCCCCTCCCTCCATAGCCTGGTCCCTGTTCAACACCCCCCCCCCCCCCCCCCCTCCATAGCCTGGTCCCAGATCAACACCCCCCCACCCCCCCCCATAGCCTGGTCCCAGATCACCCTCCCACCCCCCTCTCCATAGCCTGGTCCCAGATCACCACCCCCCCACCCCCCCCTCCATAGCCTGGTCCCAGATCACCACCCCCCCACCCCCCCTCTCCTTAGCCTGGTCCCAGATCACCCCCCCCCCCACCCCCCTCTCCATAGCCTGGTCCCAGATCACCACCCCCCCCACCCCCCTCTCCATAGCCTGGTCCCAGATCAACACCCCCCCCACCCCCCTCTCCATAGCCTGGTCCCAGATCACCACCCCCCCACCCCCCTCTCCATAGCCTGGTCCCAGATCAACACCCCCCCCCACCCCCCTCTCCATAGCCTGGTCCCAGATCACCACCCTCCCACCCCCCTCTCCATAGCCTGGTCCCAGATCACCCCCCCCCCCCCCCCCCCCACCCTCCATAGCCTGGTCTCACATCACCCCCCCACCCTACCCTCCATAGCCTGGTCCCAGATCAACACCCCCCCCACCCCCCTCTCCATAGCCTGGTCCCAGATCACCACCCCCCCACCCCCTTCTCCATAGCCTGGTCCCAGATCACCACCCCCCCACCCCCCTCTCCATAGCCTGGTCCCAGATCACCACCCCCCCACCCCCCTCTCCATAGCCTGGTCCCAGATCACCACCCCCCCACCCTACCCCCCATAGCCTGGTCCCAGATCACCACCCCCCCCACCCTACCCTCCATAGCCTGGTCCCAGATCACCACCCCCCCCACCCTACCCTCCATAGCCTGGTCCCAGATCACCACCCCCCCACCCTACCCTCCATAGCCTGGTCCCAGATCACCACCCCCCCACCCTACCCTCCATAGCCTGGTCCCAGATCACCACCCCCCCCCCCCCCCCCATAGCCTTGTCCCAGATCACCACCCCCCCCCCCCCCCACCCCCCCATAGCCTGGTCCCAGATCACCACCCCCCCACCCTACCCCCCATAGCCTGGTCCCAGATCAACACCCCCCACCCTACCCTCCATAGCCTGGTCCCAGATCACCACCCCCCCACCCTACCCTCCATAGCCTGGTCCCAGATCACCACCCCCCCACCCTACCCCCCCATAGCCTGGTCCCAGATCACCACCCCCCCCCCCCCCCCCCCCCCATAGCCTGGTCCCAGATCAACACCCCCCCACCCCCCTCTCCATAGCCTGGTCCCAGATCCCCACCCCCCCATAGCCTGGTCCCAGATCACCACCCCCCCACCCTACCCTCCATAGCCTGGTCCCAGATCACCACCCCCCCACCCTTCCCTCCATAGCCTGGTCCCAGATCACCCCCCCCCCACCCTACCCTCCATAGCCTGGTCCCAGATCACCACCCCCCCCACCCCCCCATAGCCTGGTCCCAGATCACCACCCCCCCACCCCCCCTCTCCATAGCCTGGTCCCAGATCACCACCCCCCCACCCTACCCCCCATAGCCTGGTCCCAGATCACCACCCCCCCACCCTACCCTCCATAGCCTGGTCCCAGATCACCACCCCCCCCACCCTACCCTCCATAGCCTGGTCCCAGATCACCACCCCCCCACCCTACCCTCCATAGCCTGGTCCCAGATCACCACCCCCCCACCCTACCCTCCATAGCCTGGTCCCAGATCACCACCCCCCCACCCTACCCTCCATAGCCTGGTCTCAGATCACCACCCCCCCACCCTACCCTCCATAGCCTGGTCCCAGATCACCACCCCCCCCACCCTACCCTCCATAGCCTGGTCCCAGATCACCACCCCCCCACCCTACCCTCCATAGCCTGGTCCCAGATCACCACCCCCCACCCTACCCTCCATAGCCTGGTCCCAGATCACCACCCCCCCACCCTACCCTCCATAGCCTGGTCCCAGATCACCACCCCCCCCCACCCTACCCTCCATAGCCTGGTCCCAGATCACCACCCCCCCCCCCCTACCCTCCATAGCCTGGTCCCAGATCACCCCCCCCCCACCCTACCCTCCATAGCCTGGTCCCAGATCACCACCCCCCCACCCTACCCTCCATAGCCTGGTCCCAGATCACCACCCCCCCACCCTACCCTCCATAGCCTGGTCCCAGATCACCCCCCCCACCCTACCCTCCATAGCCTGGTCCCAGATCACCACCCCCCCACCCTACCCTCCATAGCCTGGTCCCAGATCTGTTTGTGCTGTTGCCAATTCCATTGCTGTCCTTGTCAAGCCAAACATGACAGTGAGTGAGGAGGAGTTGACAAGCTAGCACTAACAGACTGGCACTCAGGCTAACCCCTCCCCTACCAGGCTACACTTCTAGTGCTTTTGGAGATCACTAACTTGTTGTGTTCTCCCTCCTTCTTTTTCTCAGCTGGTGCGTGATAATGCAGACCTGCGCTGTGAGCTTCCTAAACTGGAGAAGCGTCTGCGTGCTACAGCTGAGCGGGTCAAGGCCCTGGAGTCAGCCCTGAAGGAGGCCAAAGAGAACGCGGCACGCGACCGCAAACGTTACCAGCAGGAGGTGGACCGCATCAAAGAGGCCGTCAGGGCCAAGAACATGGCCAGGAGGGGCCACTCCGCTCAGATCGGTGAGGAGAGACACACACACCTCCCATAATGCAGTGCATCTTTTAAAACAAATTGTTGTTCAGTATATGAATGGATGCCGTTCCTAAACTCTTGTGTTCTTCCCTCTGCCCCCTCTACAGCCAAACCCATTCGTCCTGGCCAGCCCCCAGTGGCATCCCCCACCCACCCCAATGTGAACCGCAGCGGAGGGGGTTTCTACCAGAACAGCCAGACCGTGGCCATCAGGGGAGGAGGCGTGAAGCCAGACCAGAAGTGGGTGACTGAGACTACTGCCTCAATGAGGATAATATACTGCAGAATATGAGGAACAGAGGGAGAGCCTGGTCTCAGACCGCTGAGGTCAGGTCAGAGGTCAGGAGGCTAGAGTAGAGACAGGAACTGATACAAAGATGAGACAGACGGGTCACTGCCGGCATGATAGCCATAACACATAACAAAAGCAATGCATGGGTTTCTGTCTTACCTTATCCACAGACTGCTTACAGGGTGAGGAAACATATGTCAGTTTGCAATTTGGGTGAACTACCCTTTTAATGGTTGAGGCTTGTGTGAGTGACAGCTAACCTGCTGCACAGAGCCTGTGAGTGTAGAAGTCTTCTGAAAGGATTTCCTACCATAAATGAACAGATTAGAAATAGTAAAGCTTTGAAGAACACTGCTGTGTAGTTGAAAGGCCTTGACCTTTCTGGAGGACAAAGCTAGCAAGGATCCTGTAGTGATATGAGTCATGTTTGTTTCTTGCTAACCCGTGCCGATCACATTACCACATGTACATCACTCTAGGAAGATGCCAGTAAGATTGTGTGTTAATAATCTCTGGGTGAAGTCCACTAACGATCCCTCTCTCCCTCTCCTACCTTCCCTCTCTTCCCCATATTCCCTCTTCCCATCTTATGTTCTCACCTCCCCCCTCTATCTCTCCCCCACTTCTCCTCTCTTCCTCTCTCCCCCTCTCTTCTCCCCACAACGTGTTCCTCTCCTCCTCTCGCCTCTGAAGCAGCTGAGGACAGGATGGGGCGTGACCACAGAAGAAGCAGAAGGATATCACCCTGACAACCTGTCATCCCATTACAGCCATTGGCTCCTTGCAGGGTATATATTAGAGTGAGGGAGGAGTTTTAATAGAAATATAGAAATATTCCTTGCCTGTACAGATCCACCTACCCTCATGTTTCTTCTCTCTGAAACAAACATGAACAACAACAACAAAGAAATGAATTGAATATGGAAAACAACACAACATCCACCAACCACAGACACAGAGGGCAGTCTTGGTGTTATGAACGACACGTGACTTGAATGTGTAGCTTTGTTCCGTTGCACAGTTTGTTGTCTTAAGGTTTAGTCTGCACTGTGCCAAGTTGAATGTTCTGTAACCAGGTTTTCAAAACAGATGAGAGGAAAACGATGATTGATAACACAGATGTTATTTCACTAATCTCTTGTACAGCACATTTCCTTATTATCCTCCTGGTTGTACAACACTTCTTTCTCTGAATAGATTTTACAAGCTTGTTGAAAGGTCTGAACCGAATAGATGGCGATTGAGCACTCCTGTCCTATTGTACAGGTGTAATATGGCACTGTACCTGCTTCCGTATGAGGTGTTTGGATTTGAAATGCCAAGCGGTGGGACTACAGTGTGGATTTATTTCATGACAGAATACCTGTGGTAGCCATTGTTTTTAGTGTAAGGGAAAGAAAGCCACATGCTGGTGAGGTGGCTACATTAAACGTATGTGAGAAGGAAAGAGGAGTCCGATCAGGAGCGAGCTGTCATGCCTGCGTCCCAAATGACACCCTTTCCCTTATATAGTGCTCTTCTTTTGAACAGGACCAATAGGGCTCTGGTCAAAAGTAGTGCACTATATAAGGAATATGGTTATATTTGGGACACTACCTATACCTTATCACAGCCTATTCAGTCAATTTAATGTGCTGTTTTTAACGGTTTTAAATGCCGGTTGTTATTTATCTATCTGCACATAGGAGCACATGCATAGACTACCGGTCCACTGAGCTAGATGGCCCACACACGCTCGTCCTGTCCTAGCTAGGTCTTCTCATCCATTCACCACCTTTGTCCTGACCTCCTCTCTAAACAAACCAAGGATATTGGCTGGTTGCTGTTTTACATTTTCTTTGTACATTTGAACTGTTTATAGTATCTTATTGTTATCAAGGGGCTCCCATGTGGTGCCCTCCCTGTCATGTGAAGTGGATTAAACAACGTTAATAAATGATGCTATTGGATACTGCTATATTTTATCAATCCATCTATTTTGTTTGAATCAATACTTTTCCCAGAGCCTTATATTGAGAATTAGACTTTTCCAAAAATATATATTTTTAATTATCTGTATCTCTAAGGCTAACAGTTACTACCCATAGAGTCAGCTCTAAGGCTAACAGTTACTACCCATAGAGTCAGCTCTAAGGCTAACAATAACTACCCATAGAGTCAGCTCTAAGGCTAATAATAACTACCCATAGAGTCAGCTCTAAGGCTAACAGTTACTACCCATAGAGTCAGCTCTAAGGCTAATAATAACTACCCATAGAGTCAGCTCTAAGGCTAACAGTTACTACCCATAGAGTCAGCTCTAAGGCTAACAGTTACTACCCATAGAGTCAGCTCTAAGACTAACAGTTACTACCCATAGAGTCAGCTCTAAGGCTAATAATAACTACCCATAGAGTCAGCTCTAAGGCTAATAATAACTACCCATAGAGTCAGCTCTAAGGCTAACAGTTACTACCCATAGAGTCAGCTCTAAGGCTAATAATAACTACCCATAGAGTCAGCTCTAAGGCTAACAGTTACTACCCATAGAGTCAGCTCTAAGGCTAATAATAACTACCCATAGAGTCAGCTCTAAGACTAACAGTTACTACCCATAGAGTCAGCTCTAAGGCTAACAGTTACTACCCATAGAGTCAGCTCTAAGGCTAATAATAACTACCCATAGAGTCAGCTCTAAGGCTAAGTGCACATGTAACCTTACTGTGGATTGCTGTACTGTGTCTGTCTCACTGTTCCCTAGTTAGACAAGTAAATTGTATCTGGATTGGTTGGGATGGCAGTGTTTGATTGGCCCACCCTTGCCACTGATCAGCCAGTCAGATGAGCGGGGCCTTGGGTTAGGAAGGAGAATAGGGTGAAAGTGCCGCTGATCCAGTTTTATATTTCCCCCACTGATGGTAAAGGTTAGGATCGGGGGAGGGGAAGCTGATCCTAGATCTGTACCTAGGGAAACGTCACCACGGAGCGGGTGGGGAACATAGTTTGGTTTAGTCTGCTGGTAAACTTGGGCTTCGTGTGAAATAGAAGTCTATTCCCTATATAGTGGGCTCTGGCCTAGTGAACACAGTGCCATTTCATACTCAGCCTATCCTAAAGAAGTCAGTCTTTTGGAATGGTTTATTCATCAAATATCTAGTCAGGAGCCAAGGACTATACACATATTTTACACTTCTCTTCTTGCATTTTTTAAATGTCTTCCCGAATCCCCTTATATATGAGAGTAAAATGTTTCCCCTTGATTTTATGTCCTGGTGTAAATTCAGATTTTATGCCCTGGTGTAAATTCAGATTTTATGTCCTGGTGTAAATTCAGATTTTATGTCCTGGTGTAAATTCTGAAACATTTGAAAAAACATTGCTGTGATTGTAGCTCAGCATGAATCAAACCACTGACATCTTGTGAGTCCAACACGATTATACTGTATATCAACAATATATTGTTAGGTGTGACCAGGGTTGAATCTTTTTAATAGTCTTTAGCCAGGACAAGGTGATGGTGTTTATGAAATTAACTTTAGTTGTCTTGGAAGGATTATACATAAAAATTGATAGCACTTGGAAATTCTTCCCCAGATACACCTGCGCTTTAATGTAAACCTAAAATGAGGTTCGTTTTTAAAACACTTCATACCTGTGCTAACTTATGAGGGGGTAAGTGTAAAGCATTTTCAAAAGTCTGATAAATGTAACTTAAATGTATGTAACTTTGTTTACATGATTGGCATAGTGGTCTATTTGCTGTTATTAGAGGCTAGTTTGGGAGAGGTAGGTAGCCTATACCTATGACAGGACAATGCTCTGTTATTAGAGGCTAGTTTGGGAGAGGTAGGTAGCCTCTACCTATGACAGGACAATGCTTTGCATCTATCAAGGTTTCCTCTTTGTAACTTTTAGAACAGTAAACGCTTTGCAACATGGTCTTCGAAGTGCTTAGTACCTTATCCTTACCTGCCCAGGGTTCTACTGTAATGGATATTAAATAGAAAAGTCTAGAACAAGAAGCACAGTAACAGCCATTTATCCATGGTGTTTACCAACCAAATTAATTTGTTTGCATTGATTCTAAAGAAAAGCGTAGTCACTTTTTTTATTACTGTGTAATAGTTACTCAACAATTTCATAATTTACAGATAAGGACAAAGGTACTGGATCATTCCTAGGGTCTGTCCCAAATGCTATTTCCTATGTAGGGCAGTACTTTTGACCAGGGCCTGTAGGGCTCTGGTACATAGGGAATAGGGTTCCATTTGGGACGGGACCATAGAGAACTGGGCCACAATCGCTCTGATTGGAGGAGGAGGGGAGGTTAAAGGTTAATGATGATATCACCTTTTTGGATTGACTGCATGATGTAAATGTATGTGTGATTAAATCATTATGAGAAAAACATATCTGGTGTCATTCTCATTCTGTGCTCAATCCATTCAGTCTCCTTCAAGCGTTCTTATTGTACAGATATTTGTTGGCTGTTTCTGAGCCAATATCCTGCAATTTTTACATTTTAATATGGCTCAAGCATAATCATTTGGGTGGGCAACATGAAAGTTTGTGAGGGCAATGCCCTACCCTGCACCCCCATAGATGTTGAAGAGATCTATTGAGGCTGATATTAACTAGTGTTCAGAAGTGATACAAATTAACCTTACCAGCATAAAACCTTTGCCAATTTTGCATTACACCATATTTGTTATATTTTTCATGCCACTGAGAATTCTTAGTGATTATTGAAATCACTTCTTGATGTGTATACCATTTCCTACCAACCATTTTGAATGCCTCCATACTGCCCTACAAACGCAAAACGCAGCAATTACATTTTCTTTTTACTGCAAAATCTGACTTCAATCTAGACTCTATAGACAGAGCAATTTCTGATACTCCATGATATATTCTGATCAACTGGCTTGTTCTTGTGTCAGGAAACTAAATACCACATGAATCAGATAAAATACCTGGCCATTACAACAGACCAAAGACATGTGACCACATTCGAAGTTACTGCGTTTTTGCATTTGTAGGGCAACATACATTTCCGTTGTCATGGGGTGTATGTAACCTTGGTAGAAGCACTTTGGAGACCTGTTTGGAGCCCTTTTCCCTTGCGCCACAAGGTGGAACCAGTTCACCAACACTCCTCTCTCCCTAGAAATAGTTGCGGACTGTTGAGCGGTCGGGAGCGGACCAAATGGAGACAGGCGGGAGCGAGCACAGGCGGGAGCGGACCAAATGGAGACAGGCGGGAGCGAGCACAGGCGGGAGCGGACCAAATGGAGACAGGCGGGAGCGAGCACAGACGGGAGCGTCAGGGAAAAGTGGAACAAGGCGGAGAAAGTGTGTAGTCAGTGCGGTTACCTTGCTACAAGTGTTGTAACCGATGACGGTGTAGTGTCGACAGGGAAGTCGAGGAGAAAAGATAAGACGAAAAGTTTATGGAATTATACCCTCTCTACAATTGCTTACTTTGATAAAAACAAGGATTATTACAGGCAGAAGACAAGGTATGTCGAGTCTGACTGGTTGTCTTACCTAGGAGAATGAAACATGTCTTATTTACTGTTCTAGTTTGCTAGCTAGTTAATCCTGCTAACTAACTAACTACCTAACTAACTAACTAGCTAACTAGCGCGTCTTCCCACAAATGTAGTTTTGTTTCCAGCGAGCAGAACGAGCCCCTGGCGACCCAGCCGACCCAGCCGAACCACGGTAGATTCTGGTGGTGGTCGACTAGCAGGTTACTGGTTAGATGACAGGTTGGGATCGTTGATTCAAGAGGAAACACCAAACCAGCTCCAGTTCCTTATTTCGTGCGTTTAGAATGTGAAATAGAGAAATATAGTACATTTTTAGCCCTAATAACCCCCCACTAGCGACTTAACTAACCTGGGGGGAGAGGAGCATACCTATTCCAGGAAGCTGCTCTCTGGCCTCTTGGCTGGAAACATGACGGTGAATTGCATTGAATTCTACGTCGGGCACAAATGAGCTTTTGAATCGGGAAAGTTACCTCACACGACCTCTACAAACCATAATGGTGAATTAAAATGATATTTTATCATACATTACCGGTTGTCCTTTAGGCGGAAGGAATGTGAGACAGTATACCCACAGAAAACTTTTCAAACCATTGGTAGTGCTTTCAGATGTATGTTACAGGAAGCATGCACACAATGTAAAAGTACATGCGGGAGATGCATGGCTACTTGCGGACCTAGTGCACTTGTTTACCTCGTTCTGCGTGTTTCAGGTGATAGAAAGGTGAACCCACTTCCCCTTTGAAATGTTTTATGGAATTCTACTTTTCTGTGGATCTATTGTCACATTCCAACCGACAAAACAGCACAGAAAACTGGCAAAGTACATTAAAATATAATTTTATTCATCATTTTATTCATCCTGATTCAAATGCTCATTTCTGCTCGATGTTGAATTAAATGCAATTGAAAATCAGGTGTCCAGGCATCTTCTTGACATGTTCCTACATGAAGAAGGACCCATAACTACTAAACCAACTGCAGCTTGCTAACAAAACAGTTTATTTGGTGTTATACACAATCGAATCGGGTTACATTGCCTTCAGAAAGTATTCATACCACTTGACTTATTCCACATTTTGTGTTAAAGCCTGAATTCAAAATGGATTAAAACCATTTTGTTCTCACCTTTCTACACAAAATACCCCATAATGACAAACTGGAAACATGTTTTTTTTATGTAATTTTTTTATTATTGAAAATTAAAAGCATCTAATTTCTGTAAGTATTCACACCCCTGGCCCTGTGTTAATACATGTTAGAATCACTTTTGGCAGCGATTACAGCTGGGAGTCTTTCTGGGTAAGTCTCTAAGAGCTTTGCACACCTGGATTGTACAATATTTGCCCATTTATTATTTTCTAAATTCTTCAAGCTCTGTCAAATTGGTTGTTGATCATTGCTAGACAACCATTTTAAAAGTCTTGCCATAGATTTTCTATTAGATTTAAGTCAAAACTGTAACTCGGCCACTCAGAACATTCACTGTCTTCTTGGTAAGCAACTCCAGTGTAGATTTGACATTGTGTTCTAGGTTATTGTTCAACTGAAAGGGGAATTCATATCCCAGTGTCTGGTGAAAAGCAGACTGAACCAGGTTTTCCTCTAGGATTGCTTAGCTCTATTCCGTTTCTTGTTTTGTCCTGAAAAACACCTAGTCCAATTACAAGCATACCAATGAGTTAGTCCTAAATACTTCTAAAACTGAAAGCATTGTATTTGGGACAAATCATTCACTGAACATTAAACCTCAACTAAATCTTGTAATGAATAACGTAGAAATTGAGCAAGATGATGTGACTAAACTGCTTGGAGTAACCCTGGATTGTAAACTGTCATGGTCAAAACATATTGATACAACAGTAGGTAGGATGGGGAGAAGTCTGTCCATAATAAAGCACTGCTCTGCCTTCCTAACACTATCAACAAGGCAGGTCCTACAGGCTCTAGTTTTGGTGCACCTGGACTACTGTTCAGTCATGTGGTCAGGTACAACAAAGAAGGATTTGGGAAAATTGCAGTTGGCTCAGAACAGGGCAGCACGGCTGGCCCTTAAAAGTACACGGAGAGCTAACGTTAATGACATGCATGTCAATCTCTCATGGCTCAAAGAGGAAGAGAGATTGACTTCATCATTACTTGTTTTTGTAAGATGTGTTGACAAGCTGAATGTCCCGAGCTGTGTGCTAGTAGTTTAAACAGACAGCTCGGACAGACAGCTCGGACAGACAGACAGACAGACAGACAGACAGCTCGGACACCCCACACTAGTCAGACAGGGAGGGAGGGAGGCAGACTATGGGAGGTGCACAGTACTACATAGAGCCATGACTACATGGAACTCTATTCCACATCAGGTAACTGATTCAAGCATTAGAATCAGATTTAAAAAGCAGGTAAAAATACACCTTATGGAACAACGGGGACTGTGAAGAGACACACAAAGGTACAGACACATGCATACACACACATTGTGATATTGTTGTATGGTGGTATTGAACATGTGGTGGTGTAGGGATGTTATATGATGTACTGTTTTATCTTCAGCACATTCAGTACAAATGTAACCGATGTGAAATGGCTAGTTAGTTAGCGGTGGTGCGCGCTAATAGCATTTCAATCAGTGACGTCACTCGCTCTGAGACTTGAAGTAGGGTTTCCCCTTGCGTTGCAAGGGCCGCGGGTTTTGTGGCGCGATGGGTAACGATGCTTCGTGGGTGTCAGTTGTTGATGTGTGCAGAGGGTCCCTGGTTCGAGCCCGGGTTGGGGCGAAGAGAGGGACGGAACCTACACTGTTACACAAACACAGTTCACTGTTTTATCTGTTGTTTTATATGTAATGTGGACGCTTTGGTGTGTTTGGACCCCAGGAAGAGTAGCTGCTGCCTTGGCAGGAACTAATGGGGGATCTATAATAAACCCCAGGAAGAGTAGCTGCTGCCTTGGCAGGAACTAATGGGGATCTATAATAAACCCCAGGAAGAGTAGCTGCTGCCTTGGTAGGAACTAATGGGGATCTATAATAAACCCCAGGAAGAGTAGCTGCTGCCTTGGTAGGAACTAATGGGGATCTATAATAAACCCCAGGAAGAGTAGCTGCTGCCTTGGCAGGAACTAATGGGGATCTATAATAAACCCCAGGAAGAGTAGCTGCTGCCTTGGCAGGAACTAATGGGGATCCATAATAAACCCCAGGAAGAGTAGCTGCTGCCTTGGTAGGAACTAATGGGGATCTATAATAAACCCCAGGAAGAGTAGCTGCTGCCTTGGCAGGAACTAATGGGGATCTATAATAAACCCCAGGAAGAGTAGCTGCTGCCTTGGCAGGAACTAATGGGGATCTATAATAAACCCCAGGAAGAGTAGCTGCTGCCTTGGCAGGAACTAATGGGGATCCATAATAAACCCCAGGAAGAGTAGCTGCTGCCTTGGCAGGAACTAATGGGGATCTATAATAAACCCCAGGAAGAGTAGCTGCTGCCTTGGCAGGAACTAATGGGGATCTATAATAAACCCCAGGAAGAGTAGCTGCTGCCTTGGCAGGAACTAATGGGGATCTATAATAAACCCCAGGAAGAGTAGCTGCTGCCTTGGCAGGAACTAATGGGGATCTATAATAAACCCCAGGAAGAGTAGCTGCTGCCTTGGCAGGAACTAATGGGGATCTATAATAAACCCCAGGAAGAGTAGCTGCTGCCTTGGCAGGAACTAATGGGGATCTATAATAAACCCCAGGAAGAGTAGCTGCTGCCTTGGCAGGAACTAATGGGGATCTATAATAAACCCCAGGAAGAGTAGCTGCTGCCTTGGCAGGAACTAATGGGGATCTATAATAAACCCCAGGAAGAGTAGCTGCTGCCTTGGCAGGAACTAATGGGGATCATAATAAACCCCAGGAAGAGTAGCTGCTGCCTTGGTAGGAACTAATGGGGGATCTATAATAAACCCCAGGAAGAGTAGCTGCTGCCTTGGCAGGAACTAATGGGGATCTATAATAAACCCCAGGAAGAGTAGCTGCTGCCTTGGTAGGAACTAATGGGGGATCTATAATAAACCCCAGGAAGAGTAGCTGCTGCCTTGGTAGGAACTAATGGGGATCTATAATAAACCCCAGGAAGAGTAGCTGCTGCCTTGGCAGGAACTAATGGGGATCTATAATAAACCCCAGGAAGAGTAGCTGCTGCCTTGGCAGGAACTAATGGGGATCTATAATAAACCCCAGGAAGAGTAGCTGCTGCCTTGGCAGGAACTAATGGGGATCTATAATAAACCCCAGGAAGAGTAGCTGCTGCCTTGGTAGGAACTAATGGGGGATCTATAATAAACCCCAGGAAGAGTAGCTGCTGCCTTGGCAGGAACTAATGGGGATCCATAATAAACCCCAGGAAGAGTAGCTGCTGCCTTGGCAGGAACTAATGGGGATCTATAATAAACCCCAGGAAGAGTAGCTGCTGCCTTGGCAGGAACTAATGGGGATCCATAATAAACCCCTGGAAGAGTAGCTGCTGCCTTGGCAGGAACTAATGGGGATCCATAATAAACCCCAGGAAGAGTAGCTGCTGCCTTGGCAGGAACTAATGGGGATCTATAATAAACCCCAGGAAGAGTAGCTGCTGCCTTGGCAGGAACTAATGGGGATCTATAATAAACCCCAGGAAGAGTAGCTGCTGCCTTGGTAGGAACTAATGGGGGATCTATAATAAACCCCAGGAAGAGTAGCTGCTGCCTTGGCAGGAACTAATGGGGATCTATAATAAACCCCAGGAAGAGTAGCTGCTGCCTTGGTAGGAACTAATGGGGGATCTATAATAAACCCCAGGAAGAGTAGCTGCTGCCTTGGCAGGAACTAATGGGGATCCATAATAAACCCCAGGAAGAGTAGCTGCTGCCTTGGTAGGAACTAATGGGGGATCTATAATAAACCCCAGGAAGAGTAGCTGCTGCCTTGGTAGGAACTAATGGGGATCCATAATAAACCCCAGGAAGAGTAGCTGCTGCCTTGACAGGAACTAATTGGGATCCATAATAAACCCCAGGAAGAGTAGCTGCTGCCTTGGCAGGAACTAATTGGGATCCATAATAAACCCCAGGAAGAGTAGCTGCTGCCTTGGTAGGAACTAATGGGGATCTATAATAAACCCCAGGAAGAGTAGCTGCTGCCTTGGTAGGAACTAATGGGGATCCATAATGAACCCCAGGAAGAGTAGCTGCTGCCTTGGTAGGAACTAATGGGGATCCATAATGAACCCCAGGAAGAGTAGCTGCTGCCTTGGTAGGAACTAATGGGGATCTATAATAAATACAAATAACATGATGCAGCCACCACTATTCTAGAAAATATGAACAGTGGTACTCAGTAATGTGTTTTATTGGATTTGCCCCAAATGTAACACTTTGTATTCTGGACAAAAGTGAATTTCTTTGCCATATTGTTGTTGCAGTATTACTTTAGTTCCTTGTTGCAAACAGGATGCATGTTTTGGAATATTTCTTATTCTGTACACAAACTAGCCACCAAACTAATCACTGTAACCAAAAAACACTTGGAAAGTTTGAGGTGAGGGAGAAACTGGTGGAACAAGTATTAGCATTGTTAAGTATCTTGCTAACTGTATCGAATTGTCCGTTAGCTAGCCAGAGAAATGTTGAGCAACATTAGCCAACTCACCTGATCAAATAATTGAGTTTATGGTGTGAGAATTAGCTGGCTAATAAAGTCAAACAGCTAATGTTAGCTAGCTAACGTTACAACATCAGATGAGCTAACATTAGTAACCTAACCACTATACAACTCCTTGCCGTTCTTCAAGTTATAACGCGTTAGTTGCTTACTGGACCTCGGCAATCTGTGAGAAACGTTAACTAGCTAACGAACTAGCCACTAATGTTTTCCCTCTACAGGATGTGGTTAATTTTCAGAATGAGAGAATAAGGTGAAAATGAGGCGTTGCTGGTTAAACAGGTGTAGCTGGACCTGGTTTAAACTGGATGCCACTATAGAGGTGAAAGGACCACAAAACACTTCCCCTCTTTCTCACTTTTGCTGGCACATTGTAGAACACATGTCCAGAGGCAGAAAGTGTACAATGTAACAATGTGCCAAAGATATAGTTTTTGTTGTCTTGACAGTAACGTGTGTGTGTGTGAGTGAGGATTATAATTTTTTATACTCAGTGTACGTTATTTTTGCACACATGTAGCCTTGCTCGACCACTTGATCGATGTCTATAGTGGCCACTATAATACATCAAAAATAGAATGCCTGTTTGTCTCATTCTATTTCTACTTTAAGATGGTTTTTTTCCCCCAAGTGCAATATTTAGATGTGTGGTCACAAGCGTTCTATTATAAAGGCTGTCGTGGTAACAAGCGTTCTATTATGAAGGCTGTCGTGGTAACAAGCGTTCTATTATGAAGGCTGTCGTGGTAACAAGCGTTCTATTATGAAGGCTGTCGTGGTCACAAGCGTTCTATTATGAAGGCTGTCGTGGTCACAAGCGTTCTATTATAAAGGCTGTCGTGGTCACAAGCGTTCTATTATAAAGGCTGTGGTGGTCATAAGCGTTCTATTATAAAGGCTGTCGTGGTAACAAGCGTTCTATTATAAAGGCTGTCGTGGTAACAAGCGTTCTATTATAAAGGCTGTCATGGTCACAAGCGTTCTATTATAAAGGCTGTCGTGGTAACAAGCGTTCTATTATAAAGGCTGTCGTGGTAACAAGCGTTCTATTATAAAGGCTGTCGTGGTCACAAGCGTTCTATTATAAAGGCTGTCGTGGTAACAAGCGTTCTATTATAAAGGCTGTCGTGGTAACGAGCGTTCTATTATAAAGGCTGTCGTGGTAACGAGCGTTCTATTATAAAGGCTGTCGTGGTCACAAGCGTTCTATTATAAAGGCTGTCGTGGTCACAAGCGTTCTATTATAAAGGCTGTCGTGGTCACAAGCGTTCTATTATAAAGGCTGTCGTGGTAACAAGTGTTCTATTATAAAGGCTGTCGTGGTCACAAGCGTTCTATTATAAAGGCTGTCGTGGTAACAAGCGTTCTATTATAAAGGCTGTCGTGGTAACAAGCGTTCTATTATGAAGGCTGTCGTGGTAACAAGCGTTCTATTATAAAGGCTGTCGTGGTAACAAGCGTTCTATTATAAAGGCTGTCGTGGTCACAAGCTTTCTATTATAAAGGCTGTCGTGGTAACAAGCGTTCTATTATAAAGGCTGTCGTGGTCACAAGCGTTCTATTATAAAGGCTGTCGTGGTAACAAGCGTTCTATTATAAAGGCTGTCGTGGTAACAAGCGTTCTATTATGAAGGCTGTCGTGGTAACAAGCGTTCTATTATAAGGCTGTCGTGGTAACAAGCGTTCTATTATAAAGGCTGTCGTGGTAACAAGCGTTCTATTATAAAGGCTGTCGTGGTAACAAGCGTTCTATTATAAAGGCTGTCGTGGTAACAAGCGTTCTATTATAAAGGCTGTCGTGGTAACAAGCGTTCTATTATAAAGGCTGTCGTGGTAACAAGCGTTCTATTATAAGGCTGTCGTGGTAACAAGCGTTCTATTATAAAGGCTGTCGTGGTAACAAGCGTTCTATTATAAAGGCTGTCGTGGTAACAAGCGTTCTATTATAAAGGCTGTGGTGGTCACAAGCGTTCTATTATAAAGGCTGTCGTGGTCACAAGCGTTCTATTATAAAGGCTGTCGTGGTAACAAGCGTTCTATTATAAAGGCTGTCGTGGTAACAAGCGTTCTATTATAAAGGCTGTCGTGGTAACAAGCGTTCTATTATAAAGGCTGTCGTGGTAACAAGCGTTCTATTATAAAGGCTGTCGTGGTAACAAGCGTTCTATTATGAAGACTGTCGTGGTAACAAGCGTTCTATTATGAAGGCTGTCGTGGTAACAAGCGTTCTATTATGAAGGCTGTCGTGGTAACAAGCGTTCTATTATGAAGGCTGTCGTGGTAACAAGCGTTCTATTATAAAGGCTGTCGTGGTCACAAGCGTTCTATTATAAAGGCTGTCGTGGTAACAAGCGTTCTATTATGAAGGCTGTCGTGGTAACAAGCATTCTATTATAAAGGCTGTCGGGGTAACAAGCGTTCTATTATAAAGGCTGTCGTGGTAACAAGCGTTCTATTATAAAGGCTGTCGTGGTAACAAGCGTTCTATTATGAAGGCTGTCGTGGTAACAAGCGTTCTATTATGAAGGCTTTCGTGGTAACAAGCGTTCTATTATAAAGGCTGTCGTGGTAACAAGCGTTCTATTATAAAGGCTGTCGTGGTCACAAGCGTTCTATTATAAAGGCTGTCGTGGTCACAAGCGTTCTATTATAAAGGCTGTCGTGGTAACAAGCGTTCTATTATAAAGGCTGTCGTGGTAACAAGCGTTCTATTATAAAGGCTGTCGTGGTAACAAGCGTTCTATTATAAAGGCTGTCGTGGTAACAAGCGTTCTATTATAAAGGCTGTCGTGGTAACAAGCGTTCTATTATAAAGGCTGTCGTGGTCACAAGCGTTCTATTATAAAGGCTGTCGTGGTAACAAGCGTTCTATTATAAAGGCTGTCGTGGTCACAAGCGTTCTATTATAAAGGCTGTCGTGGTAACAAGCGTTCTATTATAAAGGCTGTCGTGGTAACAAGCGTTCTATTATAAAGGCTGTCGTGGTAACAAGCGTTCTATTATAAAGGCTGTCGTGGTCACAAGCGTTCTATTATAAAGGCTGTCGTGGTAACAAGCGTTCTATTATAAAGGCTGTCGTGGTAACAAGCGTTCTATTATAAAGGCTGTCGTGGTAACAAGCGTTCTATTATAAAGGCTGTCGTGGTAACAAGCGTTCTATTATAAAGGCTGTCGTGGTCACAAGCGTTCTATTATAAAGGCTGTCGTGGTAACAAGCGTTCTATTATAAAGGCTGTCGTGGCTAACTGCAATATTGTTTTTTCTCAAGACTTGTCATTTTGCAGTAAAGTCTAGGCAACAAATAACATTGGATTGCTTTCTTTACATTTTTTAGCTGTGAGTTCGGTTCACATTAACCACTTTTAATTTTACACACAGAGACTGATCATGTAGATCATGTTGTTATTTAATTAGTTAAAACCTGCATTTCCCCTAGCAGGGATTTTTTTTGCATGTTTCAGTGCAACACTAAACAAAGTACCACCTTTTTGGGCCCTCAGCAGTTTGCATCCCTGTGTACAGGCTTCCTTCTTTTCACTCTGTCATTTAGGTTAGTATTGTGGAGAACCTACAGTGTTGTTGATCCATCCTCAGTTTTCTCCTATAACAGCCATTAAACTCTGTAACAGTTTTAAAATCACCATTGGCTTCATGGTGAAATCCCTGAGTGGTTTCCTTCCTCTCCGGCAACTGAGTTAGGCAGGACGCCTGTATGTTTGTAGTGACTGGGTGTATTGATACACCATCTGAAGTGTAATGAATAACTTTACCATGCTCAAAGGGATACTCAATGTCTGCTTTTTTAAAAACCCATCTACCAATAGGTGCCCTTTGTGAGGCGTTGGTAAAACTCCCTGGTCTGTGGTAGAATGAGGGACCTGACAGATAATTGTATGTGTGAGGTACAGAGGTGAGATAGTCATTCAAAAATCATGTTAAAGACTATTATTGCACACAGTGTGAGTCGATGCAACTTATTTTGTGAGTTGTTAAGCAAATGTTTACTCCTGAACTTATTTAGGCTTGCCATAACAAAGGGGTTGAATACTTACACGGAACCTAAACTGGCTGCGCGCGTGCGCCATCGTGCATACATTTATGTTTTCCCCCCACACCAAACGCAATCACGACACGCAGGTTAAAATATCAAAGCAAACTCTGAACCAATTACATTAATTTGGGGAAAGGTCGAAAAGCATTAAACATTTATGCCAATTTAGCTAGCTAGCTTGCACTTGCTAGCTAATTTGTCCTATTTAGCTAGCTTGCTGTTGCTAGCTAATTTGTCCTGGGATATAAACATTGAATTGTTATTTTACCTGAAATGCACAAGGTCCTCTACTCCGACAATTAATCCACACATAAAACGGCCAACCGAATCGTTTCTAGTCATCTCTCCTCTTTCCTGGCTTTTTCTTCTTTGAACTTGGTGATTGGCATCTAATCTTTCATAGTATTACCACGACGACCGACAACACAGTTCGTCTTTCAATCACCCACGTGGGTATAACCAATGAGGAGATGGGAGAGGCAGGAATTGCAACGTGATCTGCGTCACAAATAGAACTGACTTCTATTTTAGCCCTTGGCAACGCAGACGCTCGCGAGCAGTGTAGGTGCAATAATATAGATTTCTAAATGTATTTTGCAACGCACGCGACGAGAGCGGTGTAGTCAGGGTATTAGACTCGACATTTCAGCTTTTCATTTTTGATTATTTTGTAAAAATGTCTAAAAACAATTCCACTTTGACATTATGAGGTATTGTGTGTGTGTAGACCAATGACACATAATCTTAATGGAATCCGTTTTAAATTCAGGCCGTAACACAACAAAATGTGGGGAAAGTTAAGGGGTGTGAATACTTTCTGAAGGCACTGCATGTTCTCCTGCTTCCAAAGTGTTCCCACGCATAATAGAGAGATATGTGTTCATATACAAATGGAAGCAAGGTTTGAAATTATTATTTTAGTCAAATATTATATCGGTTTGGGCTTTTTCCGGTCAATTTGCAATCTACAAATTATTTGAAATGATGTTCTGGCCCCCTGACCATCCGCTCATCAACTAGCCTGTGTCTAGTTGATGATCCTTGGTTTACGGTTTGATCATTTCTCTGGGCTTCTCTCTCTACCTTCCGTATGATATTGATTTCTATGTAATGGCAGCAGCAGCAGCAGTCAGACCCAGGGAGGAAGGAGCCTTCAGAAGGACCAGACTCAGCCCGTCCTTCCCCGGCTAGAGAAGGATGTAGTTTATTTAGCATGACCAGGTCATTTTGCATCCGTTGGATGTTGCAGCATAACCTCAGACATCCACCGGCTCAATTACTAGAGCGCCGTTTGGGGACGAGATGAGCTGGGCTCACACGATGGAAAACTGTGATTTATCAAACAATCCTACGATCGTCATATGCACACCAGTAGGAGATCACCATTTGATAAATACCAGTTGTTTTCAGCCTCGGTGTTTGTGTACAAACTTGGCTATTTGCATTTTGAAATGCCCCTAATTAACCATAAATGGTTAAAATCATCCCTTTAAAGCCCGGGGGGGAAATATACAGCGTCGTACCATGAAATAGAGGTGTTAGTGTCAGAGACTGAGTACAACCAAAACGTTTTTAATTTGTCTCGCTAAGTTGTGGCTTGACCAGTAAACATAAAAACAGCTACAAAGAGAGGACCATTAGGACAATTCAAGTTGCTTTAGCAACAACAAATATACTTCAAATGTCTGGTCGTCGCGAAGAGGTAACGTGGAAAGGAAACGAAACATGAAGCAGTCCTAATGCTGGAGCCAAGCAGCCTTATGTTGTCACCCAGAAGCACATGTTTCTTTCCAAGCTATAGCACAATATTTGACATAAAGTATGTTTTTTTAAAAGGACCAAATAGTTTAGTCGTATTTGGGAACTCGTTAGTGGCAAAGAAACCTCTCTTGACGTCCACTCTGAAAAGACCTGAGGGTGGATAGCACATGGATGTTTACCGGGGAATGGCATGCGCTTGCCTTTCTAAAGTAGGTCTCAAATTCAGACTCACATTAAGCATCTCCAATCCAAAATTAAATCTAGAATCGGCTTCCTATTTCGCAACAAAGCCTCCTTCACTCATGCTGCCAAACATACCCTAGTAAAACTGACTATCCTACCGATCCTCGACTTCGGCGATGTCATTTACAAAATAGCCTCCAACACTCTACTCAACAAATTGCATGCAGTCTATCACAGTGCCATCTGTTCTGTCACCAAAGCCCCATATACCACCCACCACTGCGACCTGTACGCTCTCGTTGGCTATCCCTCGCTTCATATTTGTCGCCAAACCCATTGGCTCCAGGTCATCTATAAGTCTTTGCTAGGTAAAGCCCCGCCTTATCTCAGCTCACTGGTCACTATAGCAGCACACGCTCCAGCAGGTATATCTCACTGGTCATCCCCAAAGCCAATTCCTTCTTTGGTCATCTTTCCTTCCAGTTCTCTGCTGCCAATGACTGGAAGGAACTGCAAAAATCTCTGAAACTGGAAACACTTATCTCCCTCACTAGCTTTAAGCACCAGCTGTCAGAGCAGCTCACAGATCACTGCACCTGTACATAGCCCACCTGTAAACAGCCCATCCAATTATTTATTTTTGTTGCTCCATTGCACCCCAGTATCTCTACTTGCACATTCATCTATCACTCCAGTGTTTAATTGCTATATTACTTTGCCACTATGGCCTATTTATTGCCTTACCTCGCTCTTTATATGGATTGTTATTTTCATAAATTAACTGATGTGCACCCCCCAGAACAGCCTCAATTCGTCAGGACATGGACTCTACAAGGTGTCAAAAGCGTTCCACAGGGATGCTGGTCCATGTTGACTCCAATGCTTCCCACAGTTGTGTCAAGTTGGCTGGATGTCCTTTGGTTGGTGAACCATTCTGGATACACATGGGGAAACTGTTGAGCGTGAAAAACCCAGCAGCGTTGCAGTTCTTGACACAAACCAGTATGGCCTGGCACCTACTGGCATAACCCGTTCAAAGGCACATTACATTTTCTGTCTTGCCCATTCATCCTCTGAATGGCACATATACACAATCCATGTCTCAATTGTCTCAAGGCTTAAAAATTCTTTATTAACCTGTCTCCTCCCCTTCATCTACACTGATTGAAGTATATTTAACAAGTGACATGAGGGATCATATCTTTCACCTGGTCAGTCTGTCTGTCATGGATAGAGCAGGTGTTCTTAATGTTTTCTATACTCAGCAGTGGTGTAAAGTACTTAAGTAGTACTTTCAAGTATTTTACTTAAGTAGTTTATTGGGGTATCTGTACTTTACTTCACTATTTATATTTTTGACGACTTTCACTTTTACTCCACTACATTCCTAAATAAAATGATATACTTTTTACTCCATACATTTTCCCTGACACCCAAAAATACCTGTTACATTTTGAATGCTTAGCAGGACAGGAAAATAGTCCAATTCACACACTAATTAAGAGAACATCCCTGGTCATCCATACTGCCTCTGATCTGGCAGACTCACTAAACAGAGAACATCCCTGGTCATCCATACCGCCTCTGATCTGGCAGACTCACTAAACAGAGAACATCTCTGGTCATCCCTACTGCCTCTGATCTGGCAGACTCACTAAACAGAGAACATCCCTGGTCATCCCTACTGCCTCTGATCTGGCAGACTCACTAAACAGAGAACATCCCTGGTCATCCATACTGCCTCTGATCTGGCAGACTCACTAAACAGAGAACATCCCTGGTCATCCATACTGCCTCTGATCTGGCAGACTCACTAAACAGAGAACATCCCTGGTCATCCATACTGCCTCTGATCTGGCAGACTCACTAAACAGAGAACATCCCTGGTCATCCATACTGCCTCTGATCTGGCAGACTCACTAAACAGAGAACATCCCTGGTCATCCATACTGCCTCTGATCTGGCAGACTCACTAAACAGAGAACATCCCTGGTCATCCATACTGCCTCTGATCTGGCAGACTCACTAAACAAAGAACATCCCTGGTCATCCATACTGCCTCTGATCTGGCAGACTCACTAAACAGAGAACATCCCTGGTCATCCATACTGCCTCTGATCTGGCAGACTCACTAAACAGAGAACATCCCTGGTCATCCATACTGCCTCTGATCTGGCAGACTCACTAAACAGAGAACATCCCTGGTCATCCATACTGCCTCTGATCTGGCAGACTCACTAAACAGAGAACATCCCTGGTCATCCATACTGCCTCTGATCTGGCAGACTCACTAAACAGAGAACATCCCTGGTCATCCATACTGCCTCTGATCTGGCAGACTCACTAAACAGAGAACATCCCTGGTCATCCCTACTGCCTCTGATCTGGCAGACTCACTAAACAGAGAACATCCCTGGTCATCCATACTGCCTCTGATCTGGCAGACTCACTAAACAGAGAACATCCCTGGTCATCCATACTGCCTCTGATCTGGCAGACTCACTAAACAGAGAACATCCCTGGTCATCCATACTGCCTCTGATCTGGCAGACTCACTAAACAGAGAACATCCCTGGTCATCCCTACTGCCTCTGATCTGGCAGACTCACTAAACAGAGAACATCCCTGGTCATCCATACTGCCTCTGATCTGGCAGACTCACTAAACAGAGAACATCCCTGGTCATCCATACTGCCTCTGATCTGGCAGACTCACTAAACAGAGAACATCCCTGGTCATCCATACTGCCTCTGATCTGGCAGACTCACTAAACAGAGAACATCCCTGGTCATCCATACTGCCTCTGATCTGGCAGACTCACTAAACAGAGAACATCCCTGGTCATCCATACTGCCTCTGATCTGGCAGACTCACTAAACAGAGAACATCCCTGGTCATCCATACTGCCTCTGATCTGGCAGACTCACTAAACAGAGAACATCCCTGGTCATCCATACTGCCTCTGATCTGGCAGACTCACTAAACAGAGAACATCCCTGGTCATCCATACCGCCTCTGATCTGGCAGACTCACTAAACAGAGAACATCCCTGGTCATCCATACCGCCTCTGATCTGGCAGACTCACTAAACAGAGAACATCCCTGGTCATCCATACCGCCTCTGATCTGGCAGTAGGGATGACTGAAGAAAAAACTCACAAAAAAACAATATGGTGCCGTTTACTTTATATAAACGATTTGAAATGATTTATACTTTTACTTTTTGATACTAAACCAAATAGTTTTAGACTTTACTCAAGTAGTATTTTACTGGGTGGCTTTTACTTGAGCCATTTTCTGTTAAGGTATCTTTACTTCTACTCAAGTATGACAATTGGATACTTTTTCCACCACTGATACTCAGTGTATATTTAAGAAATACGGCACGAGGGGGTGTGGTATATGGCCAATATACCACATTTTAAGGGCTGTTCTTAGGCACAACACATACTGCCATCAGGTCTGTACCTTTTCATTCAGTAGAATTCTGATCCAGAGTAAAATGTTCTGTATTTTCTTCCCCAAATAACAATAAACTTTGCTGATTGATGTATTGTTTTTTTTCTTCAATTTACAGTATTTAACAAACTCGAAAGTACTTTTTTAGGAGAGAGTGCTCTGTGCGCAGACAAGCAGGTTGCACACAGCAGTTTGAGATTATTAGATTGACAGTTCTGGTTGCCTAGTGATGGAATTCAGAAGCAGCATTCCTGTTACAGACAAGTAAAATGTCCGTTCATATCACCGGAGAGTAATATAACCTACCCTAACAGACAGACTGACATGCTGTAGCCGAGCCGCGTTTAACGGGCCACTCCATTCCGTCTGGAAAGCGTAATCAATACAGGCTACCGGTAGCCTACTGGAATGAGGCAAAATGAAGAGAAGGATACTGTGCGCTTGCAGGACTGTCCCTAAGACATCAGTGCCATGAATACGCTAGGAAACACACAGACTTCCATTAGCTGGAGAGAGAGAGGCAGACGAAAGATGCTCTTATGTTTTGGTAATCTGCATCTCGCAATGTCTTGTCATGCATGCCTTAAATTCACCAAGTAGCCTGAAGTTCACCTCTTCCTCTGGTTTTATTTCAATTACAATCTTCCCCAGGCCTTTAGAACCTATCGTTTTAAACATGGAAAATAATGTTTTATGATAACTGAAGTGTGATTTCAATGAAGTGGGGGGAACATAATTAGTCATTGCCATGGTGAAGGGCATTGATTATTAGATGAAGAGACAGGTTCCTGGTCAAAAGTAGTGCACTACATAGGGAATGGGGTGCTATGGGCCCTGGTCAAAAGTAGTGCACTACATAGGGAATGGGGTGCTATGGGCCCTGGTCAAAAGTAGTGCACTACATAGGGAAAAGGGTGCTATGGGCCCTGGTCAAAAGTAGTGCACTGTATAGGGAATAGGGTTCTATTTGGGATGCTACCACAGAGTCCCAGCATTCTTAACTTGGCCTGATTTATGTCCTCTAGCTATTCTCTCTGTGACCCTTGTTTGTGTTCAGTACCATTGAAACTGTCCCTCCCTCTAAGTCCCACCCCTCATTATACTTAATCCTCTTTGTTCCTGGAGGAACATAGGACCCGTCCTAAAGCACCTCCATTGTAAATCCTATCCCCTTATTGTCACAGAATACAAGTGGCATTTAAAAGTCAATGCTGTGGCTTTTCGCTCTCTGCAGGCAGACCGATGCGGATAAAAGCCAGCCGTGTTAAAGTGATAGTGTGACATTTGAGCAATCAGCCCAGTAGTTGTTCCTGTAGACTTCCAACGCTGGTTAGCAATGGCTCCAGAAACTGCCTTCAACTTCCTTCAAGCTGCACGCAGAGGCCATACAAATAATATCCATTCATTAATCTGACTGGGTATGTAGAAAAACGGGTTTAATTGTCACACTGTCCTTTTAAGAGATGCTGCTAGGGACAGACTCTGTTCCCGCCACTTTGATAAGAAGTGATTTTGGTAGCAGGTTAGGAAAGCATTTTTGCTAACCCTTTTCCTAACCTTAACCTGAGTCTCCTAACCTGCTACTTTAATTCTCCTAATCTGCTGTATAAGTTCTCCAAACCAGCTATGTAAAAGTCACTTTGGTGTGGAAAGAGTCTTTCCCTACATTTCTAGGGGTGTTAATCTGGGACAGTGCAGTCTAGATATAGGTCTAATCAATTAGTAGCAAACTGGTTCTCTGTCCAGTCCACACTGTGCTAGCCAGGCTCAGTCAGGTTGTCAGTCGATAGCAGTGCATGGACTTCGTACGATAGGCCTAGGCATACAGTGGCAACAAAAAGTACCTGAACCCTTTGGGAATACCCAGATTTCTGCATAAATTGGTCATAAAATTTGATCTGATCTCCATCTAGGTCACAACAATAGACAAACATAGTCTGCTTAAACTAATAACACACAAACAACTATACGTTATCATGTCTTTATTGAACACACCGTGTAAACATTTAACAGTACAGGTTGGAAAAAGTATGTGAACCCTTGGATTTAATAACTGGTTGACCCTCTTTTGGCAGCAACAACCTCATGCAAACGTTTTCTGTAGTTGGGGATCAGACCTGCACAACGGTCAGGAGGAATTCAGGACCGTTTCTCTTCACAAAACTGTTTCAGTTCAGCAATATTCTTGGGATGTCTGGTGTGAACCGCTCTTTTGAGGTCATGCCACAGCATCTTCATCGGGTTGAGGTCAGGACTCTGACTGGGCCACTCCAGAAGGCGTATTTTATCTGTTGAAGCCATTTTGTTGTTGATTTACTTCTGTCTAATGGGTCGTTGTCCTGTTGCATCACCCAACTTCTGTTGAGCCTCAATTCACAGACAGATAGCCTTACATTCTCCTGCAAAATGTCTTGATAAACTTGGGAATTCATTTTTCTGTCGATGATAGCAAGCTGTCCAGGCCCTGAGGCAGCAAAGCAGCCCCAAACCATGATGCTCCCTCCACCATACTTTACAGTTGGGATGAGGTTTTTATGTTGGTGTGCTGTGTCTTTTTTTCTCCACACATAGTTTTGTGTGTGCGCCTTCCAAACAACTCCTCTGTAGTTTCATCTGTCCACAGAATATTTTGCCAGCAGCGCTGTAGAACATCCAGGTGCTATTTTGCGAACTTCAGACGTGCAGCAATGTTTTTTTAGACAGCAGTGGCTTCGTCCGTGGTGTCCTCCCATGAACACCATTCTTGTTTAGTGTTTTACGTATCGTAGACTCGTCAACAGAGATGTTGGCATGTTCCAGAGATTTCTGTAAGTCTTTAGCTGACATTGTAGGATTCTTCTTAGCCTCATTGAGCATTCTGTGCTGTGCTCTTGCAGTCATCTTTGCAAGACGGCCACTCTTAGGGAGAGTAGCAACAGTGGTGAAATTTCTCTATTTATAGACAATTTGTTTTACCGTGGACTGATGAACATCAAGGCTTTTAGAGATACTTTTGTAACCCTTTCCAGCTTTACGCAAGTCAACAATTCTTAATCTTAGGTCTTCTGAGATCTCTTTTGTTCGAGGCATGGTTCACATCAGGCAAGGCTTCTTGTGAATAACAAACTCACATTTTGTGAGTGTTTTATACAGGGCAGGGCAGCTCTAACAATCATCTCCAATCTCGTCTCGTTAATTGTACTCCAGGTTAGCTGACTCCTGACTCCAATTAGCTTTTGGAGAAGTCATTAGCCTAGGGGTTCACATACTTTTTCCAAAGTACACTGAATGTTTAAATAATGTATTCAATATAGACAAGAAAAATATAATAATTTGTGTTATTTAGTTTAAGAACACTGTTTGTTTTATTGTTGTGACTTAGATGATGATCCAATCAAATTTGATGACCAATTCTATGTAGATATCCAGGTCATTCCAAAGGGTTCACATACTTTTTCTTGCCACTGGAGCTAGTTGTGATATTTTCACAATATAATATGCAATTTTTAGCTGACACTTTTATCCAAAGCGACTTAGTCATGCGTGCATACATTTTCAGTATGGGTGGCCCCCGGTGGAAATCAAACCCACAATCCTTGGCGTTTTCAAGTGTCATGCTCTACCAACTGAGCCACACAGGACCTAACCTAACATCTTACAACGCAATACCCAGTACCACAGTCAGTCTGCAGCTACCTCAGGAGACACACATCCTGTCAGTGCTGCTCTCTGAAAAGCCCCTGGGAAGCAAGGTCGCTAGAAGAGACTGGCGTCTTGTCTTGGCCACCTTCCATGTCTCCTCAAAATAAGGAATAGTCTGGACAGAGAGAGAACGGCTGCATCTTCCTGTCATTCTCGCCTGCTGAAACGGTCTGTCTGGAGATACAGCTAGGAAATCAATCAGACCACGTTTCCATCCTAAATAGCACCCATACCCTATACAGTGCACTGCTTTTGACCAGGGCCCACAAAGCTCTGGTCAAAAGTAGAACACTGAAATAGGGAATATGTTTCCATTTTAGGATGCGTCCACAGTTGTCATATCTGGCCCCTGTTCAGTGTCCAACACTATAGAATGGATATGCTGGCAGGGCCTGGCCAGTGGCTCTACTCAGCTCAGCTTTGATTTATCATTCGGTAAACCATGGATGTTTGGTGGGATTATTGGTTGTGGTAATATGGCTGTTCTGGCTGAGGTATTCCTATTAGGGGAGCTAGTAATCACACAGTCTCACCATCTGTCTGTGTTGTAAGGTAATGATCTAAAGATAACATCTACTGGGAGTGACTGGAGACTTACTTCCATCCCAAATGGCATCCTATTTCTTTCTGGTTCTGGTCAAAAGTAGTTTGTTAGAAAGTGTAAGGGGTGCCATTTGGGACAAACTAGGAATGGCTGGAGAGATACTGCTATAACAGCCTACTGCAGACTGTGTGGACAGATGTTGATTGAGAACACATTTAATCTGTGTCTGAAGTGGCACCTAGTTTCCTATATAGTGCACTAGGAAATAGGGTTCTGTTTGAGATGCATCCTAGGCCTAGCGAATTGTGATTCATAAAACCACCATCTGTTTGTTTACCACAGTGGGTTACTGGGTTTGAATTTAAATTACCCACGAGACACCGTGTTGTTTATTTGGATCCTCTGGCTTCTTGTTCTTCTGTAGCGTGTGATGTGTGATCCATCTGAGTGTAGAGTGGTAATGAAGTCTGAGGGTTTTATCTTCACACTGCTCTGCTTTTACATTTTTATTTAACCTTTATTTAACTAGGCAAGTTAAATAAAGGATGAGAATAAATCCGAACTTGTCAGCACAGTGCACACTGAGCCACCTCAAGGCTGGACTGGCCTATCCCACAGTCACCCCTATGAAGAGAGCAGGTGGTGGACTGGCCTATCCCACAGTCACCCCTATGAAGAGAGCAGGCGGTGGACTGGCCTATCCCACAGTCACCCCTATGAAGAGAGCAGGCGGTGGACTGGCCTATCCCACAGTCACCCCTATGAAGAGAGCAGGCGGTGGACTGGCCTATCCCACAGTCACCCCTATGAAGAGAGCAGGCGGTGGACTGGCCTATCCCACAGTCACCCCTATGAAGAGAGCAGGCGGTGGACTGGCCTATCCCACAGTCACCCCTATGAAGAGAGCAGGCGGTGGACTTTGTTGGTGATGCTGTTAAGGAGGGTTCTGCTTTAGGACCCTTTTCAGTAGGCCTTGTCTGAGCCTGTTTCTGTAGCGTGCGGCAGCTTGATGTACAAGTACACCCCCCTGGACATTTTTGGTATGGGTGGTCCTAGTGAAAATCAAACCCACGATCTTTGGCGTTGCAAGCGCCATGCTCTTTGGTACGACTCGGCCGGGGATCAAACCCCCGAACCTTCCAATCTCAGGGCGGACACTAACCACAAGGCCACAGAACTCGTACCCCTTTCTGAGTAGTTTAGACCAGTTTAGACCAGTCTCAGGGGCCTCTGGCTGGGTGTTGGCTGGCTCAGTGGAGCCAGGGTATAAATACTCAAAGCAGTTTGGCTCGCTGTGCTTTTCTTGTGGGGAGTCTTTTCTCAAGTCCCTAGTAACTAGGCTACTCAAAAGCAATGTTTTGAAAAGGATGGTTTGGTGGACAGAAATGGGGGAAATCTGAGAGCAATGACACCGTGCTTGTGTGATGATGACTATCTTAACAAGCCTGGGTGAAGTTGGACGGCAGGATTTATCCAAATACTGCACATGAAACATGGCCTAACTTTGACTTTGCCGAGCGGCAAATCAGCAAGGGCCTCAGGCGGGGCAAGTCAGCAAGGGCCTCAGGCGGGGCAAATCACAAACTTTCCCTTCTGGAGTACAGTTTAGCCTGTCGCCATAACATCAGGACATGAAACATTATCACTGAGCTGGCACAGGGTTTTGGGTTGGATTGTGACAAGCTCAAATACTTGTACTGACTGTCAACTTCTTCTCTGGAACAGTTGTGGGAATGTCAAAAGTGAAATGGAGCAATTCATTTTGGATTCCAGGCTAGTGAATGTCTCTCTTAGGTGGAGCTGCTCATCAAAGGTCAGATTGTGCAACAAGCTGCACCTGACTGAGCTCATTTTATGTCCCTAGCCTCAGGAATGTGTGGCATCATGGGGGAAGTATGTGTGGGTTGAGTAATCAGAACAACGAATGACACTGTGCTGCAGGTCTGGGGCCAGTCAGTCAGAGCTGCAGGTCTACGGCCAGTCAGTCAGAGCTGCAGGTCTGGGGCCAGTCAGTCTGTGCTGCAGGTCTGGGGCCAGTCAGTCTGTGCTGCAGGTCTGGGGCCAGTCAGTCTGTGCTGCAGGTCTGGGGCCAGTCAGTCTGTGCTGCAGGTCTGGGGCCAGTCAGTCTGTGCTGCAGGTCTGGGGCCAGTCAGTCTGTGCTGCAGGTCTGGGGCCAGTCAGTCTGTGCTGCAGGTCTGGGGCCAGTCAGTCTGTGCTGCAGGTCTGGGGCCAGTCAGTCAGAGCTGCAGGTCTGGGGCCAGTCAGTCAGAGCTGCAGGTCTGGGGCCAGTCAGTCTGTGCTGCAGGTCTGCGGCCAGTCAGTCAGAGCTGCAGGTCTACGGCCAGTCAGTCAGAGCTGCAGGTCTACGGCCAGTCAGTCAGAGCTGCAGGTCTGGGGCCAGTCAGTCAGAGCTGCAGGTCTACGGCCAGTCAGTCAGAGCTGCAGGTCTGGGGCCAGTCAGTCAGAGCTGCAGGTCTGGGGCCAGTCAGTCAGAGCTGCAGGTCTACGGCCAGTCAGTCAGAGCTGCAGGTCTGGGGCCAGTCAGTCAGAGCTGCAGGTCTGGGGCCAGTCAGTCAGAGCTGCAGGTCTGGGGCCAGTCAGTCAGAGCTGCAGGTCTGGGGCCAGTCAGTCAGAGCTGCAGGTCTGGGGCCAGTCAGTCAGAGCTGCAGGTCTGGGACCAGTCAGTCAGAGCTGCAGGTCTGGGGCCAGTCAGTCAGAGCTGCAGGTCTGGGGCCAGTCAGTCTGTGCTGCAGGTCTGGGGCCAGTCAGTCTGTGCTGCAGGTCTGGGGCCAGTCAGTCTGTGCTGCAGGTCTGGGGCCAGTCAGTCAGAGCTGCAGGTCTACGGCCAGTCAGTCAGAGCTGCAGGTCTACGGCCAGTCAGTCAGAGCTGCAGGTCTACGGCCAGTCAGTCAGAGCTGCAGGTCTACGGCCAGTCAGTCAGAGCTGCAGGTCTGGAACCAGTCAGTCAGAGCTGCAGGTCTGGGGCCAGTCAGTCTGTGCTGCAGGTCTGGGGCCAGTCAGTCAGAGCTGCAGGTCTACGGCCAGTCAGTCAGAGCTGCAGGTCTACGGCCAGTCAGTCAGAGCTGCAGGTCTGGGGCCAGTCAGTCAGAGCTGCAGGTCTGGGGCCAGTCAGTCTGTGCTGCAGGTCTACGGCCAGTCAGTCTGTGCTGCAGGTCTACGGCCAGTCAGTCTTCAGTCTATGCTCCCTCGTCCCATCCCTCCATTCTATATTGTGAGTGTCTAAACTACACAAGCACAGAAATCTTGGAGTTGAGGGATTCCGGATTTCTTGCTAATTCTCTCCTGATTCCAGGAATCTTTTACTGGAATTTTGCAACCTTAGTGTGTATATAAACTAATGTTATGATAAACTAGGCCTATTCTCTCTCCTCTCCAGTTGTACGGTGGGCCATGCAGAGCCAGCCTGTGTGCCTGCAGCGGTGAGCACCAGCCAGCGTTTTCACCGTGATGGCAGCAGAGCAGGATGGGCGGGGGTGTGAGCTGCCCATCGCCCCGGGCCAGGTGTATATTGAGGTGGAGTATGACTACAATTACAAGTCCAAGGAGCGCCAGGTCTCCATCCGCCAGGGAGAGTGTTACATGCTGGTGAAAAAGACCAACGGGGACTGGTGGCAGGTGAAGAAGGAGGAGGGGGCCAAGGCATTCTATGTCCCAGCACAGTACGTCAGGGAGGTCCGCAAGGCCCTCATGCCGCCTCCCAAGCCCCTGCACCTGGGGCATCACCGTGGGGGGAGCGGGGGGAACCCGGTGCGGGTCAAGCCCATCGTCCTGGAGATGGACAGATCTAACGAGAGCCTGAATGTGACCAGTTTCAATCGGCCCTCTCCCTCCTCGCCCTCTCCCTCCTCCTCGTCGGGGGCAGCCCTCACCCCTCCGAGGCAGCGCAGGGACAGGGATGCCAACCAGAACCCTGGTAGAGACCCTGGCAGCCCCACCGACCACAACAGGGCCTTCGTAGATGTCCTCCAAAACACCCACCTTCGCGCTCCTGGACGGGGATGTAACACGCTGCCCCGTGCCCGTGCAACCTCCCCTGAGCTCCGCAGGGCGCCTCTGGACGTGGACATGCCTCCGGGGCACTGTGACTCGGAGGGGTCGGAGAGACGCAACGACTCAGAGTCTGGAGATGAGCTGAGCAGCGGTTCAAGTGAACACTTGCAGGTAAGGTCTCTCCATCTCTCTCTCAGTTAAGATCTCTCTCAGTTAAGATCTCTCCATCTCTCTCTGTTAAGATCTCTCTCGGTTAAGATCTCTCCATCTCTCTCTGTTAAGATCTCTCCATCTCTCTCTCAGTTAAGATCTCTCCATCTCTCTCTCAGTTAAGATCTCTCCATCTCTCTCTCAGTTAAGATCTCTCCATCTCTCTCTCAGTTAAGATCTCTCCATCTCTCTCTCTCTGTTAAGATCTCTCCATCTCTCTCTCTGTTAAGATCTCTCCATCTCTCTCTCTGTTAAGATCTCTCCCTCAGTTAAGATCTCTCCCTCAGTTGAGATCTCTCCATCTCTCTCAGTTGAGATCTCTCCATCTCTCTCAGTTGAGATCTCTCCATCTCTCTCAGTTGAGATCTCTCCATCTCTCTCAGTTGAGATCTCTCCATCTCTCTCAGTTGAGATCTCTCCATCTCTCTCAGTTGAGATCTCTCCATCTCTCTCAGTTAAGATCTCTCTCTGTTAAGATCTCTCCATCTCTCTCTCTGTTAAGATCTCTCCATCTCTCTCCCTGTAAGATCTCTCCATCTCTCTCTCTGTTAAGATCTCGCTCAGTTAAGATCTCTCCATCTCTCTCAGTTGAGATCTCTCCATCTCTCTCAGTTGAGATCTCTCCATCTCTCTCTGTTAAGATCTCTCCATCTCTCTCTCTGTTAAGATCTCTCCATCTCTCTCTCTGTTAAGATCTCTCCATCTCTCTCTCTGTTAAGATCTCTCCATCTCTCTCTCTGTTAAGATCTCTCCATCTCTCTCTCTGTTAAGATCTCTCCATCTCTCTCTCTGTTAAGATCTCTCCATCTCTCTCTCTGTTAAGATCTCTCCATCTCTCTCTCAGGTAAATCTTGTTTAATGACAAAAGCTGGTGATGTTTTATTCCATTGGTCTTTCGCTCCTGTCGGTGAATCTTTTGAAATGTTTTCCTGCTGTTCGTGTGCAGTGGTGATGATGTGAAAGTAATTGGAGCCTACTGCAAGTGTTCTTTCTTTTAGGTAGCACAGTAGGAGGTACTAATCAAACCAAATCAAATGTATTTATATAGCCCTTCTTACATCAGCTGATATCTCAAAGTGCTGTACAGAAACCCAGCCTAAAACCCCAAACAGCAAGCAATGCAGGTGTAGAAGCACGGTGGCTAGGAAAAACTCCATAGAAAGGCCAAAACCTAGGAAGAAACCTAGAGAGGAACCAGGCTATGAGGGGTGACCAGTCCTCTTCTGGCTGTGCCGGGTGGAGATTATAACAGAACATGGTCAAGATGTTCAAATGTTCATAAATGACCAGCATGGTCAAATAATAATAATCATAGTAGTTGTCGAGGGTGCAACAAGTCAGTAACACAAGAGTAAGTGTCAGTTGGCTTTTTCATAGCCGATCTTTGAGAGTATCTCTACCGCTCCTGCTGTCTCTAGAGAGTTGAAAACAGCAGGTCTGGGACAGGTAGCACATCCAGTGAACAGGTCAGGGTTCCAGCAGGTCTGGGACAGCATGTCTGGGACAGGTAGCACGTCCGGTGAATAGGTCAGGGTTCCAGCAGGTCTGGGACAGCAGGTCTGGGACAGGTAGCACGTCCAGTGAACAGGTCAGGGTTCCATAGCTGCAGGCAGAACAGTTGGAACTGGAGCAGCAGCACGGCCAGGTGAACTGGGGACAGCATGGAGTCATCAAGCCAGGTAGTCCTGAGGCATGGTCCTAGGGCTCAGGTCCTCCGAGAGAGAGAGAGAGAGAGAGAGAGAAAGAAAGAGCGAAAGAGAGAATTAGAGAGAGCATATTTCAATTCACACAGGACACCGGAAAAGACAAGAGAAATACTCCAGATGTGACAGACTGACCCCAGCCCCCCGACACATAAACTACTGCAGCATAAATACTGGAGGCTGAGACAGGAGGGGTCAGGAGACACTGCTACCTGAACTGAATTATCTTATCTTCATAGGAGCATGCTGGGGCTTAATAGGAGCATGCTGGGGCTTAATAGGAGCATGCTGGGGCTTAATAGGAGCATGCTGGGGCTTCATAGGAGCATACTGGGGCTTAATAGGAGCATACTGAGGCTTTATAGGAGCATACTGGGGCTTAATAGGAGCAAACTGGGGCTTCATAGGAGCATACTGGGCTTAATAGGAGCATACTGGGGCTTCATAGGAGCATACTGGGGCTTCATAGGAGCATACTGGGGCTTAATAGGAGCATACTGGGGCTTCATAGGAGCATACTGGGGCTTCATAGGAGCATACTGGGGCTTCATAGGAGCATACTGGGCTTAATAGGAGCGTACTGGGGCTTCATAGGAGCATACTGGGGCTTAATAGGAGCATACTGGGGCTTCATAGGAGCATACTGGGGATTAATAGGAGCATACTGGGGCTTAATAGGAGCATACTGGGGCTTAATAGGAGCATACTGGGGCTTCATAGGAGCAAACTGGGCTTAATAGGAGCATACTGAGGCTTTATAGGAGCATACTGGGGCTTCATAGGAGCATACTGGGGCTTCATAGGAGCAAACTGGGCTTAATAGGAGCATACTGAGGCTTTATAGGAGCATACTGGGGCTTAATAGGAGCATACTGAGGCTTTATAGGAGCATACTGGGCTTCATAGGAGCATACTGGGGCTTAATAGGAGCATACTGAGGCTTTATAGGAGCATACTGGGGCTTAATAGGAGCATACTGAGGCTTTATAGGAGCATACTGGGCTTAATAGGAGCATACTGAGGCTTTATAGGAGCATACTGGGGCTTCATAGGAGCATACTGGGGCTTAATAGGAGCATACTGGGGCTTCATAGAATACAATATTATGCAAAGTTAGTATTGATCATATTGAGTAATATTTATTTATTGTCATTTACATTCTGTGTAGCGGGAGTAGTTTGTGTGCTACTGTACCTTTTTCAAGCTGCAATATTTACCTTTTGGGTGACCTGACCAAATTCACATAGAAATATGAGTTATGGATCTGTTATTTTCATTGAAAGCAAGTCTAATAAGCAGTATATCTGTTCTAAGTGTGCTATTACTACGCTTCCCTTTCTTAAGTTTTGTTTTTGTGTTGTCTTTCGGTTTTGTACACCAGCTTCAAACACCAGAATTATATATTTTTAAATGTAGTTACTGAAGAGATATTTCACAGCAGTTTAGATGGTACAATGATTCTCTATACTATACAGTACACAGCTTGTTTCTCTATACTATACAGTACATAGCTTGTTTTTCTATACTATACAGTACATAGCTTGTTTCTCTATACTATACAGTACACAGCTTGTTTCTCTATACTATACAGTACATAGCTTGTTTTTCTATACTATACAGTACATAGCTTGTTTCTCTATACTATACAGTACACAGCTTGTTTCTCTATACTATACAGTACACAGCTTGTTTCTCTATACTATACAGTACACAGCTTGTTTCTCTATACTATACAGTACATAGCTTGTTTCTCTATACTATACAGTACACAGCTTGTTTCTCTATACTATACAGTACATAGCTTGTTTCTGTCGTGTAAACTGAAATTAGCAGAACTATTAGTTTTAGCAATCAGAAAATGGATGAGCGATAACATTTTTTAAATAAATGTTTTTGCATAATGCACCTTTAAGCCCAGCTGAGATAAACATCAAATTTACAAAAATGACATCTATGGAAAACAATGCAAGGCTCATTTAACAGTAAAATAAGACCAAATGCATTTAAAAATGTAAGCTGCAAATGCCTGAAATCTTTTTTCTTGTTGTAGTTCGCCAGGTTATGTTGCGACTGAGACATGCATGAAAAACCAGATGTTTTAATGGTAATGAATGCCGTTGAAGTATGCTGTCAATCTCTTCATTTTACATGAAGTATGATCACTTATTTTAGAAGGTATAAAAAGTATTTTTAAAATGTGTTTATCCGATGGTCGCCTCAACGACCAACGTTTTTCTTTGCAGTTTTGAAATTGGCCACTAGCAGGAACTTAGACAACTAACAATCATTTAATAAGAAAACATCTGATTGGCTTCGAATAAAAACTGTTATGGATATAACAACCACGTGAATTGGTTGAAACATTAAACAGCAGAACATTTGTATTTATTTTTATTTGAATCCAAAGATGGAAATGTGCTTAATGGATACGCTTACCCTAGTGGCTGGTATTGCCTTTGTTCCCATGCCACCAGGCTCTATTAGATGGCATGTGTCCCAAATGTGCACTACTATGGGCCCTGGTCAAAAGTAGTGCACTATAAAGGGATTAGGCTGCCACTAGGGCGGGCCTGGCTGCTGGGGCTTGTGTTGCCATGCCACCCGGCTGGCTCTATTGGAGTGTTTACAGCGGAACAAAGGGGCCAGTGAGTGAATAGAAACTGGGTCACATTGGTGCAGTACTGGGCCACTGGGTGAATATCACTGGGTGAATATCACTGGGTGAATATCACTGGGTGAATATCACTGGGTGAATATCACTGGGTGAATATCACTGGGTGAATATCACTGGGTGAATATCACTGGGTGAATGGGTGGGGGATACAGGCCTGCTCAGTTCATAGATGGATCTCCCAAACAAAACCACTATCTGGGTGTAAAGGCTACTATTCAGTTGGGGTCTGCAAAAAATAATAAGAAAAAACATACATAATTAACAACAACAAAAAATACATAAATAATTTAAAAAACAAACATTTTAAAATAAAAAAATGACACCCAAATAAAATAATTTAAAAAATACAAGAATTTCAAAGTTGTTTCTGTTTTTTTCAGAGACATGCAAAACAAACACTGACTTAATGCTGCCGTATGTAACTTTTTGGGTGACAACCAAATAAACATATTAATGTTATTTCTAGATCTGTCATTCTCATTTAAGCATGTCTAAGAAGCGGGCGATCAGTTCTATGTGCACTATTTCTATTTCTCATTAAGTTTTGTTTCCGTTTTTTACTTTCTGTTGTACACCAGATTCAAACAGCTGAAAATACAATATTTTTGCTTATGGAAATTATATTTCACAACGGTTTAGATGGTACAATGATTCTCTACTCAATGACTGCTTGATTTGTCACACAAACTGAAATTAGGCGAAACAATTTTGGATTTTAGCAGCCAGGAAATGGCGGTGTGATTTTTGCATATTGAACATTTTTTAATAAGGACTTAATGCTGAGTCAGTAGGTGACTTTCTAACAGGAAGAAATGTCGTTTGAAAGAAAACAACATGTTTGTCAGCTCCAGAGTGGACTTCCTAAAGCCTTTAAGTGGCCATTGAAATACTGCCCAAGATAAAGGTCAACGTTGTCCAGCCAATTCTGGTTGTGTAGGCAGCAAGCCAAGAGCCCAGCTCTAATCTATCCTCAGTCAATCACTCGCTTTGTCTCTCTCTCTCTCTCTCTCTCTCTCTCTCTCTCTCTCTCTCTCTCTCTCCTCTCTCTCTCTCTCTCTCTCTCTCTCTCTCTCTCTCTCTCTCTCTCTCTCTCTCTCTCTCTCTCTCTCTCTCTCTCTCTCTCTCTCTCTCTCTCTCTGCACTGCTAAAAGTGTCTGGACTTGTCTTAGTCGGGGAACTGTAAAGCACTTAGTGACAACTGCTGATGTCAAAAAAGATTTTAAAAGTCTATTTGATTCTAATGTTGGAGCTAAGAACACTAGCATTTTGCTACACCCATAATAACATCTGCTAAGTGTGTGTGTGAACGATCAAATTTGATTCTTATGTACAGGGTGTTCAGCACCGAGGCAGATCATGCATTATAAACAGTCAGGTTGTTTGTGAGTTAAACTCTTGAACCGCTTGTTGTTAATGCTGTAGATCAGCTCTGTGTTGGCGCTGTACTCTGAGCGTCTCAGGGACGTGTGTGTCAGAGCTTCAGAGACTGTAGCTGTTTGACACTGAGTGACTTCCTGACTGCCCTAGTTTCACTGCAGTACTGTTTGTTTCCCCCCAGCCTGGTCTATCTGTTTACATCTGTCTGACCTCCCAACATTGGTATACTTCTCTGAGGAGAAACTGTGACCTAGTTTGCCACCACTTTCCAAAATGGCACCCTATCCTCTATCTAGTGCACTACTTTAACCAGGGCCTATAGAGATCTGGTCTAAAGTAGTGCACTTTATAAGGTATAGGTGGTCATTTCAGATGTACTGTGTCTGTGTCTCTCTCTCTCTCTCTCTCTCTCTCTCTCTCTCTCTTTCTCCTCTTTCTCCTTTCTCTCTTTCTCCTTTCTCCCTCTTTCTCTCTCTCTCTCTCCTCTCTCTCTCTCCTCTCTCTCTCTCTCTCTCTGGTGTATCCCACTTCAGTGGATAACAGGGGGGGCTCTAAACACTATATTTTAGGAGGTTAGCCCGGCTCCAACTTTTCTTAGATTTCCTCACTGCTGTATTCAGGAAATGTCTCCAGATTCATCCTCAAATAGCGACATGGACTCAAGATTCTGACAAACCTGTGTTGAACTTATCCCTGGGAGGCCCTGCTGTTGCTCAGTCCATATTGCCGACATGGACTCAGACTTTAGTGTACGTTTGTTGATATCTAAAAGGTCATTCTATTGTTCATTTTATCCTTGCAGAATGCTGTTTCCCCCCAGCCACCTCATCTAAAGACATTCTGAAGGTCTCCTTTCTTCTGTTCATCTGCTGCATCAGTGCCCATTATCCATGGCATTTATTTGTTCTTTTTTTGAAGGCTATTGTTTTTCTAGAACACTTGGGAAGAAGGAATTTGAGAATGCAGTATAATAATCTGTCAAGATTTATATGAGTTGAATATGGTTGTGAAATTCAGGTAACTTTCCCATAATTCCCGGGTTTTCCATAAATCCTGTTTGGAGGATTCACATATTTTGTCCTAAAACCTATATTTTGGGAATGTTACTGGAATATTGCAACGTTAGTAAGCATGCAGCAGAACTGTTGCTCAGTCCATATCTGTTTCCTGTAGCAAACAGAGCATTTTATCAAGATGAGCTGATTCTGAATGAAACTGATTCAACATGACTTGCAGATCATTCTAGATAATGAAATTAGCTTGCTTAGGGTAATGTATAGAGTGCATTGTTTTAAGAAATGTTCTTAGAGGAATGTGCTTAGGGTAATGTATCTTATCGTGGAAGCACAGGCAGTCCCCTAGATGCTTGTTGGGCATATAGTTCAAGTTAACAGCCTCCCTCCATCCCTCTGTTCTCTGTCCTCGTTCAACCTGCTCAGCCCTTCTATGTGCTATTCTAACCAAGGCAGTGAGTCAGCAGAAAGACTTCCTCTCTCCTCCTCTCCCTCACTCTCTTCCTCCTCTCCTTCACTCTTCCTCCTCTTTCTCCTCTCCCTCTATCTTCCTCCTTTTCCTCCCTCTCTCTTTTTCCTCTCAAAGAAGCACTAAGGACAATATCTGTAGTTTAATCAGAATGATCAACGAGCCCCTCCCTCTCTCTGGTTTATCTCTCTCCTCTATCTCTCGCTCACTCTTCCTCCTCTCCTCTTCTTCTCTCTCTCTAGTTTATGTCCCATCACTCTCCTCTATCTCTCGCTCACTCTTCCTCCTCTCCTCTTCCTCACTCTCTCTAGTTTATCTCCCATCTCTCCCTCACTCTTCCTCCTCTCCTCTTCTTCACTCTCTCTAGTTTATCTCCCATCACTCTCCTCTATCTCTCCTGGCAGGCAGCTGTAATAAACATTTCAATCAACTCTCTCTGTCTGTGTAGCAGAGAGGGACACACACACACACACACACACACACACACTGAACCCCTCTGAGGGAGCCAGAGATGTGTGTGAGAGATTGGCCAGCTGCAGTCATGTTGCTAATTCTGTTTTTAATAGGCTTATTATGAGACATGAGGGGAGGGCATGGGGGGCCGTATGGGCTTTCTAAAGGGACACAGTTCTGTTTTGGCCTGGGATGTAGCCTAACGCTGGAATGACTCTGCAGTCCCCCCCGTCCATGTCATTTTATTCACTATGATCTAAAAAGGAGAACTGAGACGCCTGATAAATACAGTACAACCTCTGCACTGTTTTGTACTACAGTGCACTACTGTAGTAGTGAGTCATGTTGAATGTCAGTCTGTAGGAACTTTCTGTTCTCCTGTCTTCTCCTCTGCTGTCCTTTCCTCTCCTGTCTTCTCCTCTGCTGTCCTTTCCTCTCCTGTCTTCTCCTCTCCTGTCTTCTCCTCTGCGGGTGTGGGGGGGAGGGAGAGTGACGGGCGTGGGGGGGAGGGAGAGAGAGTGACGGGCGTGAGGGGGAGGGAGAGTGATGTGGGAGGGAGAGAGAGTGAGGGGGAGGGAGAGAGAGACGGGCGTGGGGGGGAGTAGGGAGAGAGACGGGAGAGGGAGAGAGAGTGACGGGCGTGAGGGGGAGGGAGAGTGATGTGGGAGGGAGAGAGAGTGAGGGGGAGGGAGAGAGAGTGACGGGCGTGGGGGGGAGTAGGGAGAGAGACGGGAGAGGGAGAGAGTGACGGGCGTGGGGGGAGTAGGGAGAGAGACGGGAGTAGGGAGAGAGAGTGACGGGCGTGGAGGTATTGTATCTGCTGGGACGGGCTGTGTTGAGCGGTATTGCATGTGGATTAGTTGGAGCACAGTGCCAGAGGAGAGACAGAGAGTCTGTTGTGCCAGACAGAGAGGAGAGAGAGAGTCTGTTGTGCCAGACAGAGAGGGGAGAGACTGTTGTGCCAGACAGAGAGAGGAGAGACAGAGAGTATGTTGTGCCAGACAGAGAGAGGAGAGACAGAGAGCTCAGATGGTATGTTTCTATGAAAGTGTATTGGTCTGTGTCTATGTGTTTGTGTAGCTGGTTGTCCTTCCTATTGCAGCAGTATCTGTCTAGCGTTCCTCAGGGTTAGTCGGTGAGAGGGAGAGAAGTGGAGAGGAGCGGGAGAGGGGAGGAGGAGGAGGGAGAGGAGGAGGAGGAGGAGGGAGAGGAGGAGGAGGGAGAGGGGCTGCAGTGGGGTTTTCTCTCCTCTGCAACAGCACTACAGGGTAGAACTGTTGGGATAGATCACTGCATCACTCTAATAGGGACAGCATGTACCCAACCGACCAGACAGTTACGGTAAGAATGCTGGCTTCATAACACACACACACACACACAACACACACACAGCTATCAATAGCATGAACAATAGCAAACAGGAACAACAGAGTAAAGTCGACAGCACAGAGGACCGTCGACAGCACAGAGGACCGTCGACAGCACAACAAGCCAGCTGGCACTTTGAAATGAAGGTGTACTGTCTCTCTCTCTGCACTCTGAGCACGAGAACATTTATCGTAGTTGGGCTGCTACAGTATTTTATAATACTTAATGTATGTCATAAAATACCACATTATTATACACAAGCTCTGTAAGCATGTGTATATACTGAGTGTACAAAACATTGAGAACATCTTCCTAATATTGAGTCCCCCCCCCTCAGAACAGCCTCAATTCGTCAGGACATGGACTCTACAAGGTGTCAAGTGTTCCACAGGGATGCTGGTCCATGTTGACCCAATGCTTCCCACAGTTGTGTCATGTTGGCTGGATGTCCTTTGATTGGTGGAACATTCTTAATACACACGGGAAACTGTTGAGCGTGAAAAACCTACCATTCACCCTCTGAATGATTCACCCTCTGAATGATTCACCCTCTTGTCCCTACCATTCACCCTCTGAATGATTCACCCTCTGAATGATTCACCCTCTTGTCCCTACCATTCACCCTCTGAATAACACACACACACAATCCATGTCTCAATTGTCTCAAGGCTTAAAAATCCTTCTTTAACCGGTCTCCTCCCTTTCATCTGAAGTGGATTTAACAAGTGACATCAATAAGGGATCATAGCGTTCCACTAGATTCACCTGGTCAGTCTGTCATGGAGAGAGCAGGTGTTCCTAATGTTTTGTTCACTCAGTGTACATGTAACTTTTAACTTAGTGGTGCTCTACAGTCATGCATCACACACACACACACACACACAGTTTGTTGACGGGCCTGCTTAGTGTGTAGGGATTACACCCATCCTGTACAGACTTCCTGGTCCTATTGATCACTTCTTACATGTCATGATCACATTTTTACGAGGATTCCTTGAAATTATAACGGTCCTCTTGTAAAATGTGATGCTCATCAATGAACAGCGGCTGACTGGCAGCGTGAGATTCATCGTTTGAATTTGACTTGAGAGGCCTGATCGTGTGGCATTCCCTGGGAAAGAGTGTGTGTGTGTGTGTGTGTGTGTGTGTGTGTGTGTGTGTGTGTGTGTGTGTGTGTGTGTGTGTGTGTGTGTGTGTGTGTGTGTGTGTGTGTGTGTGTGTGTGTGTGTGTGTGTGTGTGTGGAGGATGTGCTGCTAAGCTCTTGCCATGCCATATCACACAAGCAGCCTGGGCTGAGTGGAGGCCATATAGCATTTGTTTGGACAGCTGGCTGGTGAGAATAGGAAGGGGTGGGGTAATAAGGTATTCTGGACAGAATATTCTGTAATATTGTTTTGTGGATTTGGGATTTTACTGTTAATGTTCCACAGAAGAGGTGAGAAGGAATCACAAATACAGCCGGAAGTGAAAAATGCCTTGTTGATACGATGAGGCTGTGAGTTTGTGTCTGTCAGTGATCTGTTGTGTATTTATTCTGAAGTTATCGGTGGTGTAAGTATTAACTGGTGGAAACAAAATGGTAGCCTAGTGGTTAGAGTGTAGAGGCGGTAGGTAGCCTAGTGGTTAGAGTGTAGGGGCGGCAGGTAGACTAGTGGTTAGAGTGTAGGGGCGGCAGGTAGCCTAGTGGTTAGAGTGTAGGGGCGGCAGGTAGCCTAGTGGTTAGAGTGTTGAGGCGGCAGGTAGCCTAGTGGTTAGAGTGTAGGGGCGGCAGGTAGCCTAGTGGTTAGAGTGTTGAGGCGGCAGGTAGCCTAGTGGTTAGAGTGTAGGGGCGGCAGGTAGCCTAGTGGTTGGAGTGTAGAGGGGGCAGGTAGCCTAGTGGTTAGAGTGGAGGGGCGGCAGGTAGCCTAGTGGTTAGAGTGTAGGGGCGGTAGGTAGACTAGTGGTTAGAGTGTAGGGGCGGCAGGTAGCCTAGTGGTTAGAGTGTAGGGGTGGTAGGTAGCCTAGTGGTTAGAGTGTAGAGGCGGCAGGTAGCCTAGTGGTTAGAGTGTAGGGGCGGTAGGTAGCCTAGTGGTTAGAGTGTAGAGGCGGTAGGTAGCCTAGTGGTTAGAGTGTAGGGGTGGCAGGTAGCCTAGTGGTTAGAGTGTATGGGTGGTAGGTAGCCTAGTGGTTAGAGTGTAGGGGCGGTAGGTAGACTAGTGGTTAGAGTGTAGGGGCGGTAGGTAGACTAGTGGTTAGAGTGTAGGGGCGGCAGGTAGCCTAGTGGTTAGAGTGTAGAGGGGGTAGGTAGCCTAGTGGTTAGAGTGTAGGAGCGGTAGGTAGCCTAGTGGTTAGAGTGTAGGGGCGGCAGGTAGCCTAGTGGTTAGAGTGTAGGGGCGGCAGGTAGCCTAGTGGTTAGAGTGTAGAGGCGGTAGGTAGCCTAGTGGTTAGAGTGTAGAGGGGGCAGGTAGCCTAGTGGTTAGAGTGTAGGGGCGGCAGGTAGCCTAGTGGTTAGAGTGTAGGGGCGGTAGGTAGTCTAGTGGTTAGAGTGTAGGGGCGGTAGGTAGCCTAGTGGTTAGAGTGTAGGGGCGGTAGGTAGCCTAGTGGTTAGAGTGTAGGGGCGGCAGGTAGCCTAGTGGTTAGAGTGTAGGGGCGGCAGGTAGCCTAGTGGTTAGAGTGTAAGGGCGGCAGGTAGCCTAGTGGTTAGAGTGTAGGGGCGGCAGGTAGCCTAGTGGTTAGAGTGTAGGGGTGGTAGGTAGCCTAGTGGTTAGAGTGTAGGGGTGGTAGGTAGTCTAGTGGTTAGAGTGTAGGGGCGGCAGGTAGTCTAGTGGTTAGAGTGTTTGGCCAGTAACAGAAAGGTTGCTAGATCGAATCCCTGAGCTGACAAGGTAAAAATCTTTTGTTTTGCCCCTGAACAAGGCAGTTAACCCACTGTTCCTAGGTTGTCTTTGTAAATAAGAATTTGTTCTTATCTGGCTTGCCTAGTTAAATAAAGGTTAAATAAAGGTTCAATAAAATAATAAAATGAATAAAGTGCTGTCTTATTCTGTCTAGATGCAACCAAGTTGGGATGATTTCATGAATGTGTCATTGGTTGACTGGTTCCATATAAAAGTCCATAAATGTTGCCAACTCAAGCTGAAATAACGCTTTTAAAGAAGCCCTTTATATAGGGGGCTTGTCTCTGGGATGGCTCTTTAGTCTATGGTTCTCTGATTATAAGTAGGGAACCATTTTGGGACTGTGGTGAAGGAAAGGGAGCAGGAGCCCCCAAACCACCAAGGCTATCTCACCACCCACCAACCTAAATGACAGAGCACACTTACCACTCTATCATTTCCCATTCCTAAGTACACTGGGTCCCTGCCCATATGAACTTAACAGTTGTCTGAGACATCCTCATTCTCTGACTTCAGAAGTGAAGCCTGCCTCTGTGTGTATCCCAAATAACACCCTATTTCCTATGTGCCCTGATCAAAAATAGTGCACTATATAGGAAATAGGGTGCCATTTGGGATGCGTCCGAGGAGTGCCTTTGTTTGCACTTATCCCTCAGTTTGAATGACTGCATAGTCATTGGATGTCGAGGCGGTGAAGTGCTGCTCAACAGGGCTTGATTGTAGTTTGTTCCATAGCAACAGGGAGTGATTTAGTTTGTGCCATAGCAACAGGGAGTGATTTAGTTTGTGCCATAGCAACAGGGAGTGATTTAGTTTGTGCCATAGCAACAGGGATTGATTTAGTTTGTGCCATAGCAACAGGGATTGATTTAGTTTGTGCCATAGCAACAGGGATTGATTTAGTTTGTGCCATAGCAACAGGGAGGGATTTAGTTTGTGCCATAGCAACAGGGATTGATTTAGTTTGTGCCATAGCAACAGGGATTGATTTAGTTTGTGCCATAGCAACATGGATTGATTTAGTTTGTGCCATAGCAACAGGGAGGGATTTAGTTTGTGCCATAGCAACAGGGATTGATTTAGTTTGTGCCATAGCAACATGGATTGATTTAGTTTGTGCCATAGCAACAGGATTTGTGTGATTGCGGACAACTCATTTTTCACAAGAACCGCTAGCCTGGCTGTCTCAGGATCAGGATGTATTTAACCCAACACCCAGCTAGCTATGTGTATTTAACCCAACACCAAGCTAGCATCATGATGTATTGAACCCAACACCAAGCTAGCACCATGATGTATTTAACCCAACACCAAGCTAGCACCATGATGTATTTAACCCAACACCAAGCTAGCATCATGATGTATTTAACCCGACACCAAGCTAGCATCATGATGTATTTAACCCAACACCAAGCTAGCTATGTGTATTTAACCCAACACCAAGCTAGCATCATGATGTATTGAACCCAACACCAAGCTAGCACCATGATGTATTTAACCCAACACCAAGCTAGCACCATGATGTATTTAACCCAACACCAAGCTAGCATCATGATGTATTTAACCCAACACCAAGCTAGCACCATGATGTATTTAACCCAACACCAAGCTAGCATCATGATGTATTTAACCCAACACCAAGCTAGCACCATGATGTATTTAACCCAACACCAAGCTAGCATCATGATGTATTTAACCCAACACCAAGCTAGCATCATGATGTATTTAACCCAACACCAAGCTAGCACCATGATGTATTTAACCCAACACCAAGCTAGCACCATGATGTATTTAACCCAACACCAAGCTAGCATCATGATGTATTTAACCCGACACCAAGCTAGCATCATGATGTATTTAACCCAACACCAAGCTAGCATCATGATGTATTTAACCCAACACCAAGCTAGCACCATGATGTATTTAACCCAACACCAAGCTAGCATCATGATGTATTTAACCCGACACCAAGCTAGCATCATGATGTATTTAACCCAACACCAAGCTAGCACCATGATGTATTTAACCCAACACCAAGCTAGCATCATGATGTATTTAACCCAACACCAAGCTAGCATCATGATGTATTAAACCCAACACCAAGCTAGCACCATGATGTATTTAACCCAACACCAAGCTAGCATCATGATGTATTTAACCCAACACCAAGCTAGCATCATGATGTATTTAACCCAACACCAAGCTAGCATCATGATGTATTTAACCCAACACCAAGCTAGCACCATGATGTATTTAACCCAACACCAAGCTAGCACCATGATGTATTTAACCCAACACCAAGCTAGCATCATGATGTATTTAACCCAACACCAAGCTAGCATCATGATGTATTTAACCCGACACCAAGCTAGCATCATGATGTATTTAACCCAACACCAAGCTAGCATCATGATGTATTTAACCCAACACCAAGCTAGCACCATGATGTATTTAACCCAACACCAAGCTAGCATCATGATGTATTTAACCCAACACCAAGCTAGCATCATGATGTATTTAACCCAACACCAAGCTAGCATCATGATGTATTTACCCCAACACCAAGCTAGCATCATGATGTATTTACCCCAACACTATAGCCTTACTCAGTGTTTGATCCATCATGCTGTATTTAACCCTGTGGAAGAGCTGATTGTTATCCAACACTTGAACAGAAGGACTGATGTAAAAAAACAAACATTTATTTTAAAACTGCAGTTGCAGAACAAGTAATAAACAGGTATAGAACTGGCAGTTAAAAACAGATGTGGCACCAGGCTTTTACACATCTGTTTCTGCCTCCCTTATTCCTTCCTCCCTGCTGTAACTCAAGTTCTCTGATTGTGTTACTGTTTCTGGCTGCAGCTTGATTGAAGAGCGTCAGTCCTCAGTATTTTGACTGGGTTTTATCTTTCAATCATAAAGGTCTAGTTATCACGTAGCTTAGATGGGGAGATTCTGAGAGTCTTATTGACGTCATTACCACCTGATCCCCAACTGCTACTGTCACTGAGTCACTGCTACAGATTACTATATCGCTGAGTCACTGCTACTGTCGCTGAGTCACTGCTACTGCCACTGAGTCACTGCTACAGATTACTATATCGCTGAGTCACTGCTACTGTCACTGAGTCACTGCTGCAGATTACTATATTGCTGAGTCACTGCTACTGTCACTGAGTCACTGCTACTGTCACTGAGTCACTGCTACAGATTACTATATTGCTGAGTCACTGCTACTGTCACTGAGTCACTGCTACAGATTACTATGTCGCTGAGTCACTGCTACTGTCACTGAGTCACTGCTACAGATTACTATATCGCTGAGTCACTGCTACTGTCACTGAGTCACTGCTACTGTCACTGAGTCACTGCTACTGTCACTGAGTCACTGCTACAGATTACTATATCGCTGAGTCACTGCTACTGTCACTGAGTCACTGCTGCAGATTACTATATTGCTGAGTCACTGCTACTGTCACTGAGTCACTGCTACTGTCACTGAGTCACTGCTACAGATTACTATATTGCTGAGTCACTGCTACTGTCACTGAGTCAATGCTACAGATTACTATGTCGCTGAGTCACTGCTACTGTCACTGAGTCACTGCTACAGATTACTATATCGCTGAGTCACTGCTACTGTCACTGAGTCACTGCTACTGTCACTGAGTCACTGCTACAGATTACTATATCGCTGAGTCACTGCTACTGTCACTGAGTCACTGCTACAGATTACTATATTGCTGAGTCACTGCTACTGTCACTGAGTCACTGCTACTGTCACTGAGTCACTGCTACAGATTACTATATTGCTGAGTCACTGCTACTGTCACTGAGTCACTGCTACAGATTACTATGTCGCTGAGTCACTGCTACTGTCACTGAGTCACTGCTACAGATTACTATGTCGCTGAGTCACTGCTACTGTCACTGAGTCACTGCTACAGATTACTATATTGGACGTGTGGAGGGGGCGTCAATGAATGCCAGGCGTCCAGCCTGAGCAATATTATGACCACACAAGGTCAAGGGTCGTGGGATGAGAAGAGCCCAGTCTGTTCATCGGACTGAGGTGACATAAGGGATGACCCTTGACTCTGTCTCGGTACATATTGGGTGATAGGGTAAAGACACACTGATCCGGGAATCTTCTTTTTCGAATAGTTCATGTGCAACCCTAAGGCAGGTATGAACAGAGAGACATGTGAGGGAAGTGACTGGTCCGTGTCTGCTGTCTGATTGGTTCATTGCCAGGTCCCTCCTGGTCAAATCACTGACTCCATCTTAAATCAGATTAGTAGATAATTCTATTAGGCTTTTCTTCTTCCTCCTGATCCTCGTGGGTCATTTATGGGACCACTTCACAACACACTGTTCATTCTTTGCCCAGTTCATCTCTGGGGCTTTTGGGACCAGTCCCATTCCTTAGGGACACTAGTCTATCTGTGTTCAGAGGCACTGCAGTGTGAGAGTAGGTGGGCCTCTCCTGTCACCAACAACGCAGCGCTGGCTGGCGGGCGGAGGAGAGACTTCCTCAGTCTACAGTCGATCTTCTCTATCTGTCTCGGAGTTACTCTTCCATGACCCTTTTCTTTCACTCTTCTGCCCATGCTAAACTGCTTCATGCATCAACTTGTCCCCCTCTTCTGAAAGAATGAAGAAGAGAAAAGGTGAGGGAACATCACCTCCAGCAACAGAGAAAGATGTGTCCCTCCCTCCCTCCCTCCCTCCCTCCCTCCCTCCCTCCCTATCCACTGGCACATGTTATAACGGCACACCCCTACCTTTAGTACAGGAGGAGAGAGGGATGGTATGTGGACGGGAAAACAATTATTTATGTGTCCCAAATGGCACCCTGTTCCCTATATAGTGCACTACTTTAGACTACAGCTCTATGGGCCCTGTTCAAAAGTAGTGCACTATATAGGGGAAAGGGTTCCATTTGGGACGCAACCTGGGCCAAGTCAGCCCTTGCCTTCTAAAACATTTGAGGAGGCATAACAGAGGAATTTAGGGGGGAAACATGGCAAGCCTGTTGGACTAAGAGTAAAATCCGTAGTGATTCACAGCCACTAGGGGCCCCACCTCACCCAGGTGGAGTAAAACAGTTCCATGTCCTTAACGAAGGCCTTTAGAGTAGTGGTGAGTAGTGCAGGGGTATGCAGGGGTATGCAGAGCATGGTTCTAGTATTACCATGGCTATTTTAACACCATGTACCAATTTCAGCGACAGGAACAAGCTGCAACAAACACTCAAACTGGACACTTTTATCTCGTGTTGTGTTGTTGTCTCTACCTTCTTGCCCTTTGTGTTGTTGTCTGTGCCCAATAATGTTTGTACCCTGTTTTATGCTGCTACCATGCTGTGTTGCTGCCATGTTGTTGTCATGTGTTGCTACCATGCTGTGTTGCTGCCATGTTGTTGTCATGTGTTGCTGCCATGTTGTCATGTGTTGCTGCCATGTTGTTGTCATGTGTTGCTGCCATGTTGTCATGTGTTGCTACCATGCTGTGTTGTCATGTGTTGCTGCCATGTTGTGTTGGTGCCATGTTGTTGTCATGTTGTGTTGCTACCATGCTGTGTTGTCATGTGTTGCTGCCATGTTGTGTTGTCATGTGTGACTGCCATGGTATGCTGTTGTCTTAGGTCTCCCTTTATGTAGTGTTGTGTTGTCTCTGTTGTTGTGATGTGTGTTTTGTCCTATATTTTATTAGTATTGTTTTTTAAATCCCAGCCCCCGTCCCCACAGGAGGCCTTTTGCCTTTTTGTAGGCCGTCATTGTAAGTAAGAATTTATTCTTCACTGACTTGCCTAGTTAAATAAAGGTTAAATAAGGAATACAAATGAAAGATCTCAGCAGAAAAGTTTAATTGAAAAATAAGAAAATAAAGTAATTGAATGAAGGGAGAAGGCTGCAGGCAGGGGGGTTGTTGGCTGGTCTAGCTGGCTGCTCCTCCAGATGAGGACTGGTGTTGGTTGATTCTCAGGGGGGTTGTTGGCTGGTCTAGCTGGCTGCTCCTCCAGATGAGGACTGGTGTTGGTTGATTCTCAGGGGGGTTGTTGGCTGGTCTAGCTGGCTGCTCCTCCAGATGAGGACTGGTGTTGGTTGATTCTCAGGGGGGTTGTTGGCTGGTCTAGCTGGCTGCTCCTCCAGATGAGGACTGGTGTTGGTTGATTCTCAGGGGGGTTGTTGGCTGGTCTAGCTGGCTGCTCCTCCAGATGAGGACTGGTGTTGGTTGATTCTCAGGGGGGTTGTTGGCTGGTCTAGCTGGCTGCTCCTCCAGATGAGGACTGGTGTTGGTTGATTCTCAGGGGGGTTGTTGGCTGGTCTAGCTGGCTGCTCCTCCAGATGAGGACTGGTGTTGGTTGATTCTCAGGGGGGCTGTTGGCTGGTCTAGCTGGCTGCTCCTCCAGATGAGGACTGGTGGTTGATTCTCAGCAGACTGAGGCTGAGTCGGGAATGGCACCCTATTCCATATATAGTGCACTACTTTTGACCATGGGACTATGGACCCTGGTGAAAAGTAGTGCATTGTATAATGAATAGGGTGCCATTTGCAACCTCTGTCTCCAGGGCCTGGCTCTGAGGAGGACTGGGGAGAGATGACTGTTGTGTGGAATCAGGACCCTGAACAGCTTCTACCCCCAGCCTTAAGACTGTTAAATAGTTAACCAAATAGTTAACCAAATAGTTAACCAAATAGCTACCTGGACTATCTGCATTGACCCTTTTTGAACTCACTTTTTTGACTTCTCACATATGCTGCTGTTACTGTTTATTATCTGTTACTTTATTCCTAGTTATATGTACATATCTACCTCAGTTACCTCGTACCCCTGCACATTTACTCTGTACTGGTACCCAGTGCACAAAACATTAGGAACAGCTTCCTAATTTTTAAATGTATTTTATTTAACTAGGCAAGTCAGTTAAGAACATATTCTTATTTACAATGACAGCCAAGGAACAGTGGGTTAACTGCCTTGTTCAGGGGCAGAATGACAGATTATTACCTTGTCAGCTCTGGGATTTGATCTAGCAACCTTTCAGTTACTAGTCCAACACTCTAACCACTAGGCTACCTGCCGCCCATAATATTGAGTTATACCCCTTTTTGCCCTCAGAAGAGCCTCAATTCGTCAAGGCATGGACTCTACAAGATGTCACACTTGTTCCACAGGGATACTGGCTCATGTTGACTCTAATGCTTCCCACAGTTGTGTGAAGTTGACTGAATGTCCTTTGGGTGGTGGACCATTCTTCATGCATTATTTGGTACTTTTGTATTTTCTTCAAAATGCTTAGTATCTGGTTGTTATTAATTGTTTTTCTTGCATATTTTTTTGGTTTAAAGGAAGGTCTTCTGATGGTATAATTCCAAATGCTGCCATTTTGAATGTCTAGGTCATTCCTGTGTTTTCCATTTAGACCATTCCATTTCTCCCACAACTGGTTTCTATCAATAGTCTTCAATCCCTTTCAGAGAGTTCTCAAAATGCTTCCGTTTCTTCCATTTTAGGTTTTGTTTTGTATTCTTTCAATGTGTCACAATATTGTTGTCAGACGTCTCTGTCTTGTGGTCGGTGATGTTTTCTATTTGATAAAGATTAAACTGTTTTCCGTATGAGGTTGGTTACATTCGGCATCAAACCGTTTGTCTTTTTTATTTTGCATAAATCTGTTTTTGTTGCTGCTTAATAATATATCTCATTTAATTTGTTCACAGCCAAATGTATGTCAGAGAGGTTTGGGCTGAATGTACTTGAAAGGAAATCATTGATACAGGTTGTAATTTGTGGGCAGTGCAATGCTGTGTTGAAGTGTGTTGCGCTGTACATTTTATGTAGATGAATCAGTGTACAGGGCTCTGTTTGTGTTGTCTTTGGGTGGAGAAGTTTTTTCAAAAAGACAATCTGGCGGTGGTCATACGATGGTGTCTATGGTCTGACAGTGAATGCACTAGTGGAGGAGGGGTCCAAGTTTGAGATTTCATAGTCAACAACACTGGTCTCAAGAGCTGAGCACTAGATGAACCTTCCTAAAGAATCCTGCCATTGAGAAAATACAGGCCTAATGCTGGACCGAGATGCACCTTTCCATTTTAATTCACTACCTGGTCAGGACTATTTCTATTACTAGTGATGACTCATGTATAAGGAGGGATGTTTACTACCTGGTCAGGACTATTTCTATTACTAGTGATGACTCATGTATAAGGAGGGAATACCAAATATATGTATATTACCTGAGGGTAACACATGCAGGTTCTGCTAGCTGTTCTAGCATTAATATCCCTCCGCTTGAAACTGGTTTGTTTCTCTTTGTCATAAAACTGATCATCATAGTAAGATGAATCTGAGGGAGAGGCATACACCGCATATATATACATATATAATCAGTTGAAGTCGGAAGTTTACATACACTTAGGTTGGAGTCATTAAAACTTGTTTTTCAACCACTCCACAAATTTCTTGTTAACAAACTATAGTTTTGGCAAGTCAGTTAGGACATCTACTTTGTGCATAACACAAGTAATTTTTCCAACAATTGTTTACAGACAAGTGGGTCATAAATTTACATACACTAAGTTGACTGTGCCTTTAAACAGCTTGGAAAATTGCAGAAAATTATGTCATGGTTTTAGAAGCTTCTGATAGGCTAATTGACATCATTTGAGTCAATTGGAGGTGTACCTGTGGATGTATTTCAAGACCTACCTTCAAACTCATTGCCTCTTTGCTTGACATCATGGGAAAATCAAAAGAAATCAGCCAGGACCTCAGAAAAAAAATTGTAGACCTCCACAAGTCTGGTTCATCCTTGGGAGCAATTTCCAAACACCTGAAGGTACCACGTTCATCTGTACAAACAATAGTACGCAAGTATAAACACCATGGGACCACGTAGCTGTCATACCACTCAGGAAGAAGACACGTTCTGTCTCCTAGAGATGAATGTACTTTGGTGCAAAAAGTGCAAATGAATCCCAGAACAACAGCAAAGGACCTTGTGAAGATGCTGGAGGAAATTAGTACAAAAGTATCTATATCCACAGTAAAGCGAGTCCTTCATTGACGTAACCTGAAATGCCGCTCAACAAGGAAGAAGCCACTGCTCCAAAACATTCAGAAAAATGCCAGACTACGGTTTGCAACTGCACATGGGGACAAAGATCGTACTTTTTGGAGAAATGTCCTCTGGTCTGATGAAACAAAAATAGAACTGTTTGGCCATAATGACCATCATTATGTTTGGAGGATGAAGGGGGAGGCTTGCAAGCCGAAGAACACCATCCCAACCGTGAAGCATGGGAGTGGCAGCATCATGTTGTGGGGGTGCTGTGCTGCAGGAGGGACTGGTGCACTTCACAAAATAGATGCCATCATGAGGGAGGAAAATTATGTGGATATATTGAAGCAACATCTCAAGACATCAGTCAGGAAGTTAAAGCTCGGTCACAAATGGGTCTTCCAAATGGACAATGACCCCAAGCATACTTCCAAAGTTGTGGTAAAATGGCTTAAGGACAACAAAATCAAGGTATTCGAGTGGCCATCACAAAGCCCTGCCCTCAATCCCATAGATAATTTGTGGGCAGAACTGAAAAAGCGTGTGTGAGCAAGGAGGCCTACAAACCTGACTCAGTTACACCAGCTCTGTCAGGAGGAATGGGCCAACATTCACCCAACTTATTGTGGGAAGCTTGTGGAAGGCTACCCGAAACCTTTGACCCAAGTTAAACAATTTAAAGGCAATGCTACCAAATACTAATTGAGTGTATGTAAACTTCTGACCCACTGGGAATGTGATGAAATAAATAAATCATTCTCTCTACTATTATTCTGACATTTCACATTGTTAAAATAAAGTGGTGATCCTAACTGACCTAAGACAGGGAATTTTTACTAGGATTAAATGTCAGGAATTGTGAAAAACTGAGTTTAAATGTATTTGGCTAAGGTGTATGTAAACTTCCGACTTTTATTTATATATATATATAGAATAAAGTATTGTCACTAAGGATTGTGCATGTTTGAGTTTTCACCAAATGTGGGTGTTACCCTTTTGATTTGGCTCAGTGAAAGCTGCTGTTTATACCACATGATCATTCCTCCTGAGTCCCTGCCCTGTTTTATACCACATGATCATTCCTCCTGAGTCCCTGCCCTGTTTTATACCACATGATCATTCCTCCTGAGTCCCTGCCCTGTTTTATACCACATGATCATTCCTCCTGAGTCCCTGCCCTGTTTTATACCACATGATCATTCCTCCTGAGTCCCTGCCCTGTTTTATACCACATGATCATTCCTCCTGAGTCCCTGCCCCGTTTTATACCACATGATCATTCCTCCTGAGTCCCTGCCCTGTTTTATACCACATGATCATTCCTCCTGAGTCCCTGCCCTGTTTTATACCACATGATCATTCCTCCTGAGTCCCTGCCCTGTTTTATACCACATGATCATTCCTCCTGAGTCCCTGCCCTGTTTTATACCACATGATCATTCCTCCTGAGTCCCTGCCCTGTTTTATACCACATGATCATTCCTCCTGAGTCCCTGCCCCGTTTTATACCACATGATCATTCCTCCTGAGTCCCTGCCCTGTTTTATACCACATGATCATTCCTCCTGAGTCCCTGCCCTGTTTTATACCACATGATCATTCCTCCTGAGTCCCTGCCCTGTTTTATACCACATGATCATTCCTCCTGAGTCCCTGCCCTGTTTTATACCACATGATCATTCCTCCTGAGTCCCTGCCCTGTTTTATACCACATGATCATTCCTCCTGAGTCCCTGCCCTGTTTTATACCACTTGATCATTCCTCCTGAGTCCCTGCCCTGTTTTATACCACATGATCATTCCTCCTGAGTCCCTGCCCTGTTTTATACCACATGATCATTCCTCCTGAGTCCCTGCCCTGTTTTATACCACATGATCATTCCTCCTGAGTCCCTGCCCTGTTTTATACCACATGATCATTCCTCCTGAGTCCCTGCCCTGTTTTATGTTTTCATGTTTTATTGATGGAAGTAGAATTTCCCTATAGCCTGAAGGACATTGAGTATGTACTGTATATCACCACGTCAACATATTTCTAGAAGTATTATCATGTCTTGACCTTTGGTGTTGGTAAGAAAATCTGTGTTTGTGGTCTTAAGACCTAAGGTAGAGGAGTACAAGCCCTGTATATTCCAAGATAAATAATATTTGATCTCATTTCATGTAAGTATATATATCTATAGTATATATGATTTGGTTAGAGAAAAGTACATGAGAAATCAATACACACGCAAATATGGAACAGGAAAATCCAAGTGTGTGTGTGTGTGTGTGTGTGTGAATAAATAAATAGTGTGTGCAGTAATCATACTAAAAGTAGAAAAAGGTCCTCAGCGTACCAACAGGTGTAGATGTGCTGTGTGTGTGTGTGTGTGTGTGTGTGTGTGTGTGTGTGTGTGTGTGTGTGTGTGTGTGTGTGTGTGTGTGTGTGTGTGTGTGTGTGTGTGAAAAGGTCCTCAGCGTACCAACAGGTGTAGATGTGCTGTGTGTGTTTCAACTAAGATCCTTCTTCAGTAGCAGGAAAGAAACATGATGTAAATACACAACAAGAAGATGATAACATGTGACAAGTGTTGACTATGTCTACATGTCATTACAGAATGTGACACTCATTTCTCTTTTATCTTATAGAATGAATGTTTTCTGATAAGGTCCAATATATTGTTTTATGCCTGTTCTAGGAGTTTTATCTTATAGAATGAATGTTTTCTGATAAGGTCCAATATATTGTTTTATGCCTGTTCTAGGAGTTTTATCTTATAGAATGAATGTTTTCTGATAAGGTCCAATATATTGTTTTATGCCTGTTCTAGGAGTTTTATCTTATAGAATGAATGTTTTCTGATAAGGTCCAATATATTGTTTTATGCCTGTTCTAGGAGTTTTATCTTATAGAATGAATGTTTTCTGATAAGGTCCAATATATTGTTTTATGCCTGTTCTAGGAGTTTGCACATCAGCGTCAGCAGTTGACCCACCTCTCCGATGGCTGCAGGGTTTATATGTCTCTTACTGGAGGCAGCCTCTGCATATGTGAGCTGGTAGTGAGGCTGAGGTGTGATTTTCCAGCTGGGCTTGATGGAGCTGTTGTAGTGTCAGTATTGAGACACCAGCATTTAGCCGTCTGGGGGATAGCCTGCTATCTTCCACATACTTCCCATTAGAGTCTATCAGAAATATACTTTTGGGAGGTCTCCTGGGTTGAACTAGATCCTGTCCTCTGGAGGTGTGTTCTGCTGAACATGGTCGGACTGCTGGTAGGTTGGCGAGGCAGGGTAGGCTGTGTCAGGGTAGGCTGGGAGGTTGGCAGGTCAGGGCAGGGTGGGAGGTTGGCGAGGCAGGGTAGGCTGTGGCAGGTTGGCAGGTCAGGGCAGGCTGGGAGGTTGGCAGGTCAGGGTAGGCTGTGGCAGGCTGGGAGGTTGACAGGTCAGGGTAGGCTGTGGCAGGCTGGGAGGTTGACAGGTCAGGGTAGGCTGTGGCAGGTTGGCAGGTCAGGGCAGGCTGAGAGGTTGGCAGGTCAGGGTCGGCTGTGGCAGGCTGGGAGGTTGACAGGTCAGGGTAGGCTGTGGCATGCTGGGAGGTTGACAGGTCAGGGTAGGCTGTGGCAGGCTGGGAGGTTGACAGGTCAGGGTAGGCTGTGGCAGGCTGGGAGGTTGGCAGGTCAGGGTAGGCTGTGGCAGGCTGGGAGGTCAGGGCAGGCTGGGAGGTTGACAGGTCAGGGTAGGCTGTGGCAGGCTGGGAGGTTGGCAGGTCAGGGTAGGCTGTGGCAGGCTGGGAGGTCAGGGCAGGCTGGGAGGTTGGCAGGTAAGGGTAGACTGTGGGAGGTTGACAGCATGACTCTCCCCCTGGAAAAGCGTCAACTCTTCCATCAGTGTCACGTTCTTGTTGTTTGCTCTCCCTGAATTCTGTAATCTCGTACTTCATGTAGGTAGAGGCAGTTCTGGATTTGTTTCACCGATAATGTTTTTGCTGTGCACACAGCTGCTACAGGTGGGGGAGGGAGTGATGTACTGTGGGCCTCCTGTTTTGAAGTCCAGGTTTTGGGAGTTGCTGGCGTTGTTAGTGGAGACATGTCAGATTTTAGTTCTTCATCCACTAGATGTTTTATCATGTTCAACTCGTCTTCAAACAGCTCTAGACTGCCCTCGGAGCCTTGGGTCATTACTGTTCCATTATTATATTAATATTACATGCTGTCCTCATACAATAGTCTCATGGTCTTGTTTCCAGATATGTTGAAGATGTTTGTTTTTCTAGCGCAGGACTATGCTAAACATTTGGACCTTCAGTGAAAAAGAGAAGATCCACCTTGATAACTTTTGTCATTTTCTTGCATGAAGTCTGATCTTAGGGTCTGCTGGGTGTAGTAGATGTTACAGCTGGGTGTAGTAGATGTGACAGCTGGGTGTGGTAGATGTGACAGCTGGGTGTGGTAGATGTTACAGCTGGGTGTGGTAGATGTGACAGCTGGGTGTGGTAGATGTGACAGCTGGGTGTGGTAGATGTTACAGCTGGGTGTGGTAGATGTGACAGCTGGGTGTAGTAGATGATACAGCTGGGTGTAGTAGATGTGACAGCTGGGTGTGGTAGATGTGACAGCTGGGTGTGGTAGATGTTACAGCTGGGTGTAGTAGATGATACAGCTGGGTGTAGTAGATGTGACAGCTGGGTGTAGTAGATGTGACAGTTACAGCTGGGTGTAGTAGATGTTACAGCTGGGTGTAGTAGATGTTACAGCTGGGTGTAGTAGATGTTACAGCTGGGTGTAGTAGATGTGACAGCTGGGTGTGGTAGATGTGACAGCTGGGTGTAGTAGATGTGACAGCTGGTTTACACTTGGCTAGTTGTAGCTAGGGGTTTTGGAATGTAAACAAAGCCTACCTTGTTTTCTGTCTGAATAGTTTTCTCTTGCTTGTGTAAGTTTATGTACTTGTTTTCCTGTCCTTTGTCATTTTTGATTGTCCTTTTTGTTATTTGTTAGCTAACGTTAGCTGGGTTTTTAGCTCACAGCAGGTAGCCAGAGACCAGAAACTCTCTTAGCAACTCCCTAGCAACTACCTAGCAACTTCCTAGCAACCTCCTAGCAACTCTCCTAGCAACTCTCCTAGCAACTCCCCTAGCAACTCTCCTAGCAACTGCCTAGCAACACACTAGCAACTCTCCTAGCAACTCTCCTAGCAAGTCTCCTAGCAACTCCCTAGCAATGTGTGAACAACGTTCAGCTTGTTAGCTGTCCAGTTGACTTATCAGCATAAAAATTATTCTGATTTTATATTTTTAGTTCATCTTCCTCAAATTTCTCAAATGTACTCTTCGTCTAAATGTTTTGACATATGATATTATACTAGATATTAAGAGTAAATACTTTTATCGGCTGAACCTGGAACATTTCACACTCTCTCATGTTTTCTCTCTCTCGTGTTTTCTCTCTCTCTCTCATGTTTTCTCTCTCGTGTTTTCTCTCTCTCGTGTTTTCTCTCTCTCATGTTTTCTCTCTCTCTCTCTCTCGTGTTTTCTCTCTCTCGTGTTTTCTCTCTCTCGTGTTTTCTCTCTCTCTCTCTCTCTCTCTCTCGTGTTTCTCTCTCTCTCTCTCATGTTTTCTCTCTCGTGTTTTCTCTCTCTCTCATGTTTTTCTCTCTCTCTCTCTCTCTCGTGTTTTCTCTCTCTCATGTTTTCTCTCTCTCTCTCTCTCTCGTGTTTTCTCTCTCGTGTTTTCTCTCTCTCGTGTTTTCTCTCTCTCTCATGTTTTCTCTCTCTCTCTCATGTTTTCTCTCTCTCGTGTTTTCTCTCTCTCATGTTTTCTCTCTCATGTTTTCTCTCTCTCATGTTTTCTCTCTCTCTCTCATGTTTTCTCTCTCTCTCTCATGTTTTCTCTCTCTCGTGTTTTCTCTCTCTCTCTTTCTCTCTCTCATGTTTTCTCTCTCTCATGTTTCTCTCTCTCGTGTTTTCTCTCTCTCTCTCATGTTTTCTCTCTCTCGTGTTTTCTCTCTCTCTCTTTCTCTCTCTCATGTTTTCTCTCTCTCATGTTTTCTCTCTCTCGTGTTTTCTCTCTCTCTCTCATGTTTTCTCTCTCTCATGTTTTCTCTCTCTCATGTTTTCTCTCTCTCGTGTTTTCTCTCTCTCTCTCATGTTTTCTCTCTCTCATGTTCTCTCTCTCTCATGTTCTCTCTCTCTCATGTTTTCTCTCTCTCATGTTTTCTCTCTCTCGTGTTTTCTCTCTCTCTCTCTCGTGTTTTCTCTCTCTCTCGTGTTTTCTCTCTCTCGTGTTTTCTCTCCCTCTCTCATGTTTTCTCTCTCTCGTGTTTTCTCTCTCTCGTGTTTTCTCTCTCTCTCTCATGTTTTCTCTCTCTCATGTTCTCTCTCTCTCATGTTCTCTCTCTCTCATGTTTTCTCTCTCTCATGTTTTCTCTCTCGTGTTTTCTCTCTCTCTCTCTCGTGTTTCTCTCTCTCTCTCGTGTTTTCTCTCTCTCGTGTTTTCTCTCCCTCTCGTGTTTTCTCTCTCTCGTGTTTTCTCTCCCTCTCTCATGTTTTCTCTCTCTCGTGTTTTCTCTCTCTCTCATGTTTTCTCTCTCTCATGTTTTCTCTCTCTCATGTTTTCTCTCTCTCATGTTTTCTCTCTCTCGTGTTCTCTCTCTCGTGTTTTCTCTCTCTCATGTTTTCTCTCTCTCGTGTTTTCTCTCCCTCTCTCTCGTGTTTTCTCTCTCTCGTGTTTTCTCCCTCTCTCGTGTTTTCTCTCTCTCTCTCATGTTTTCTCTCTCTCATGTTTTCTCTCTCTCGTGTTTTCTCTCTCTCTCGTGTTTTCTCTCCCTCTCATGTTTTCTCTCTCTCGTGTTTTCTCTCTCTCTCTCATGTTTTCTCTCTCTCGTGTTTTCTCTCTCTCGTGTTTTCTCTCTCTCTCATGTTTTCTCTCTCTCGTGTTTTCTCTCTCTCTCATGTTTTCTCTCTCTCGTGTTTTCTCTCTCTTTCTCACTCTCATGTTTTCTCTCTCTCTCGTGTTTTCTCTCTCTCGTGTTTTCTCTCTCAATTCAATTCAATTCAATTCGCTTTATTGGCATGACGTAACAATGTACATATTGCCAAAGCTTACTTTGGATATTTACAATATAAAAAATAAATAAAAATGAGAATCAAAAATTGTCAACGGGACAACAGTAACAACAATAACCAACGGTCAATATAACCATACATTCAACAATAACAATAATCATACAGTTGAGGACATGTGCAGGTTTATTGGTCTGTCAGACACTGTCCCTCAACTTATGGCAGGCAGCAATGTAGTGCGCTGCCAACCCACAGCTCTCTGCGTCCTCCCCCAACAGGATGGGTAGCCTATCCTCATCAGAGAGGTCTTTAAAACCTTGAATAAGGATTTCAAATTTGGGGAAATGACACTCTCTAATTGTTTTATATTTTTGACATTTTGTCAGGAAATGCAGCTCCGTCTCAGGTTCTGCTGTTGTGCAGTGGTTGCACAGCCTTTCCTCTACAGGGAGCCAGGTTTTCCTGTGTCTACCCTTCTCAATGGCAAGGCTGTGCTCACTGAGCCTGTACTTTGTCAAGGTTTTTCTAAGGTTTTGATCAGTAACCATGGTCAAATATTTAGCCATAGTGTACTGTCGATTTAGGGCCAGATAGCACTGCATTTTGCTTTGTGTTTGTGCTTGTGTTTCCCAATAAGCAATGTAGTTTTGTTTTGACTGTGTTGTAATTTGGTATATTCTGATTGATTGGATGTTCTGGTCCTGAGGCTTCAGTGTGTTAGTAGAACAGGTTTGTGAACTCAGCCCCAGGACCAGCTGGATGAGGGGACTCTTTTCTTTGCTCAGCTCTTGGCATTGCAGGGCTTGGTAATGATATGAGAGGGGGTCACTGTATTTTAGATGTTTCCAAAACTTAATTGCTCTTTTTTGAGTTTTTATTATTAGTGGATATTGGCCTAATTCTGCCCTGCATGCATTGTTTGTAGTTTTCCTCTGGACACGTAGGAGAATCTTACAGAACTCTGCATGTAGGGTTTCAATGGGGTGTTTGTCCCATTTGATGAAATCTTGTTTTGCAAGTGGACCCCACACCTCGCTGCCATAAAGTGCAATTGGTTCAATGACATATTCAATTAGTTTTAGCCAAATTTTAATAGGTATTTCAATTTGAATTTGCTTTTTAATGGCGTAGAATGCCCTGCGTGCTTTCTCTCTCAGTTCATTCACTGCCTCATTAAGGTGTCCAGTTGAGCTTATTTTTAAACCTAAGTAATTGTAGTGTGTACAGTACTCTATATATTTTGTACCAATTGAGAACTTTGGTCTAATTCCCTGAGATCTGGATCTTCTCTGGAAAATCATTATTTTAGTCTTTTTGGGGTTTACTGCCAGGGCCCAGGTCTGGCAGTACTGCTCTAGCAGGTCCAGGCTCTGCTGTAGGCCAGGTGCTGTGGGTGACAGCAGGCATAGGTCATCTGCGAAGAGTAGGCATTTAACTTCTGGATTGTGGAGACTAACACCAGGGGCTGAGGATTTTTCTAGAATAGTGGCCAATTCGTTAATGTAAATATTGAAGAGTGCAGGGCTCAGATTGCAACCCTGACGAACGCCCCGCCCCTGGTTAAAGAATTCTGTCTTTTTCTTACCAATTTTAATGCTGCACGTATTGCCAGTATACATTGATTTAATTATGTCATATGTTTTACCCCCTACACCACTTTCAATAACTTTGTAGAACAGTCCTGTATGCCAAATAGAATCAAATGCTTTTTGGAAGTCGATAAAGCAAGTGTATATTTTGGTATTATTTTGGTGGACAGGGTGTGTAAGGTGTAAATATGATCAGTTGTGCGATGTTTTGGTATAAATCCAATTTGGCTTTTACTCAAGACATTGTGCTTATTAAGGAAGTTTAGAACTCTTACATTGATGATACTACAGAAAACCTTCCCCAGGTTACTGTTCACACAAATGCCTCTGTAATTGTTAGGGTCAAATTTGTCTCCATTCTTAAAGATTGGGGTTATGAGTCCTTGATTCCAGATGTCAGGGAAATAACCTACACTCAGGATCAAATTAAACAATTTTAATATAGCCAATTGAAATTTTGCACTAGTGAGTTTGAGCATCTCATTTAGGATGCCATCAGGTCCGCAGGCTTTTTTAAATTTGAGAGCCTGAAGTTTCTTATAGAGCTCCTGGTCAGTAATTGGGGAGTCCAATGGGTTTTGATTGTCCTTTATAGCTTTTTCTAATCCATCTCTCTCTCTCTCGTGTTTTCTCTCTCTCTCATGTTTTCTCTCTCTCCTGTTTTCTCTCTCTCGTGTTTTCTCTCTCTCTCCTGTTTTCTCTCTCTCTCATGTTTTCTCTCTCTCTCTCATGTTTTCTCTCTCTCTCTCGTGTTTTCTCCCTCTCTCGTGTTTTCTCTCTCTCTTGTGTTTTCTCTCTCTCTCTCGTGTTTTCTCTATCTCTTGGTCTGAGTAGGAGGGAGGTATTCACACTCAGGGACGTTCAGGCCACTGATTTCCAGGCTCTTGTCAAAACACAGCAGCAACACCAAGGCTGAGATGCTTGTGACAGACACGGAGGCTGCTAACCAAATGATACACTATCCCTTATGGGCCCTGGTCAAAAGTAGTGCACTATATAGGGAATAGGGAGCCATTAGGATACACCCAGATACAAAGAAGTGACTGGGTCAGTGTCTCTCAACAGTCTCCACTTCCTGACTCCACCCCATCTCCTCAGTCTGCTGACGGACAGAAGTACTGTGTTGCTAGGCTACGTCAAGAGGCTGGGGCTGTGCAGCTGTCTGGCTGCAGTTAGACACTACAAAACCGAGGGGGAAGATTAGGTGTTCTCACTCTATCCCATCGCGCTACTCTCATTCATCTGATACACCGCTATGTTGCTTCCCAAATGGCACTCGATTGCCTATATCGTGCTATGAACTCTGGGTAAAAGTTTGGCACTATATAGGGAATAGAGAACCATTTGAGATGCAGATTGCATAGTAAAAGTATAGGCTAGGTTATGGAGTTGAAGCAGTTTAACCATGGGCTTTTTTTGATCTGGAGTAAAATGGACATCGTAGGCAGTCAGTTAAGGTTTGCAGTACTTCAAGACTTCATTTGATTTGTGTTCATAGTCGTTCATGCGCTTTCAAATCCCAACTGTCTGCCAGTCCTTGAAAACTGTTCTCTATCCATCTCTGTCATTCGACTGTCAAACCTGTATTTCTGGTGTAGCGTGTTAATAGAACAAAACTCATTACTATCTGCTCTCTGAGACGGCAACACAGAACAAACTCCTCCAAACCAGTTGAGCAAGTCCAATGTGTTGGCTCAGTTGTCAGGATGCAACTACAGTAACAGGGAATGTAGCTGTGCTAAACCCTAGCATGTAAATTCAACAGGAATACCTTTTGCAGTGTCTAGGTACTGTGGGCAGAGGCACAAAGACTGTACTCCTGCTATAGATAAGTCGAAATCAAAGCTCAAAATAGAAACCTAGCTCAGTGAAGGAGAGTGATAGAAGCCTGTTACTGACCACTCACTCACTCACTCACTCACACACTCACTCACTCACTCACACACACACACACACACACACACACACACACACACACACACACACACACACACACTTTATGGTGCATGTCTGACACGGCATCAGGCCAAGCCACTGCTTTATGAGAAAAGACTGAGTGTCTCTGGCTCCACTGAAGCTTCCAGTCACATCCAATCACATCCAGTCACATCCAGTCAGCAGAGCCAGCAGGGCCTGACAGTCTTCATATCTTTATAGTGTCAATGCATTATATGTCCCTGGAGAGAAGCCTAGTGAGGCTGTATAAGGAGTACATCCATTGATCCCAGCCCAGTGTGTAGTGGTTTACAGCTGAAACTGACCAGGGTGCAATCACAGCTCAGACATCCTGTAACCAGGCAGATTATTCCGCCTCCTGTACTGCATATTCCCTGCCTCCACAGTTATGGAGCTAGGCTATCTCCTGGGTGGTAGCTAGGCTATCTCCTGGGTGGTAGCTAGGCTATCTCCTGGGTGGTAGCTAGGCTATCTCCTGGGTGGTAGCTAGGCTATCTCCTGGGTGGGAGCTAGGCTATATCCTGGGTGGTAGCTAGGCTATCTCCTGGGTGGTAGCTAGGCTATCTCATGGGTGGGAGCTAGGCTATCTCCTGGGTGGGAGCTAGGCTATCTCCTGGGTGGGAGCTAGGCTATCTCCTGGGTGGGAGCTAGGCTATCTCCTGGGTGGGAGCTAGGCTATCTCCTGGGTGGGAGCTAGGCTATCTCCTGGGTGGGAGCTAGGCTATCTCCTGGGTGGGAGCTAGGCTATCTCCTGGGTGGTAGCTAGGCTATCTCCTGGGTGGTAGCTAGGCTATCTCCTGGGTGGTAGCTAGGCTATCTCCTGGGTGGTAGCTAGGCTATCTCCTGGGTGGTAGCTAGGCTATCTCGGTGCTGGGACCAGAAGGAAACAGCCAGGGACCCTAACCTGCCTGTAAAGCTTTAGCCTTCCCCAACCTTTAGCCCATTAGTCTCTCACACTCATTCTCGGTCAATATCACTCTTTCCGCTCTTTCTCCTCTCTCCCTCCCTCCCTTTCTTTCCTTTTCTTTGTCAGGCAATTCCTATTTATATTTCATGTCAATCACCACCTTCCGGAGACACCTGAAACCCCACCTCTTTAAAGAATACCTGGGATAGGATAAAGTAATCCTTCTAACCCCCCCCCCCTTTAAAGGATTTAGATGCACTATTGTAAAGTGTTTGTTCTACTGGATATTATAGGTGAATGCACCAATTTGTAAGTCGCTCTGGATAAGAGCGTCTGCTAAATGACTTAAATGTAATGTCAGCCTGTTGAAGACTGACAGTGCCTGTGGGTTTTCCTGCTAATAAGCTTCCCTATTTGACAGGTGGTAAAGAAAACACCTCAGCAGAGTTTCCACATCCGGTTTGGATCCGGTTGTTGGCAGCTGTGAATATAATGTGATTCTGAGCTGTTTTATCGTTGAACCCTGTCATTCCGTGCCATATCATGCTGTGCTCTGCTCTCCTGCACTGCAGTGTTTGGCCTCTCAGCACATGTTGCAGTGTTGTTGATAGCTGTCACAGGACCTGACAGACAGCATGTACTGCTATGTGTATGTATGTATTTATCTTGCTCCTTCGCACCCCAGTATCTCTACTTGCACATTCATCTTCTGCACATCTACCATTCCAGTGTTTAATTGCTATATTGTAATTACTTCACCACCATGGCCTATTTATTGCCTTAACTTCCTTAACTTACCTCATTTGCACTCACTGTATATAGACTTTTTGTTTTCTTTTGTTCTACTGTATTATTGACTGTATGTTTGTTTATTCCATGTGTAACTCTGTGTTGTTGTATGTGTCGAATTGCTTTGCTTTATCTTGGCCAGGTCGCAGTTGTAAATGAGAACTTGTTCTCAACTAGCCTACCTGGTTAAATAAAGGTGAAATAAATCAAATAAATAAAAGTGAAGTCTCGCCAACTGTTGAGTAATGCCAGTAATCTTAAAATGGCCTACTGTAGATTCATTATCGTTTCACTCATCTTTCTTTAGGGGTTAGTGTGTTTGTTTCCTGTAGGGTGTGTTTATGTGGTGTGACTTTCTGTGCAGTTGACATGAGAAACGTTTTGTGAAGCACCACTGCAATGTCCTCAATCTTATTGTGGATGATGTAATTATTTACACTGTGATTTAGTTTGTTTGCTAGGTAGTGTTAGCTAGCGCTACACTGTGATTTAGTTTGTTTGCTAGGTAGTGTTAGCTAGCGCTACACTGTGATTTAGTTTGTTTGCTAGGTAGTGTTAGCTAGTGCTACACTGTGATTTAGTTTGTTTGCTATGTAGCGTTACACTGTGATTTAGTTTGTTTGCTATGTAGCGTTAGCTAGCGCTACACTGTGATTTAGTTTGTTTGCTAGGTAGCGTTAGCTAGCGCTACACTGTGATTTAGTTTGTTTGCTATGTAGCGCTACACTGTGATTTAGTTTGTTTGCTAGGTAGTGTTAGCTAGCGCTACACTGTGATTTAGTTTGTTTGCTAGGTAGTGTTAGCTAGCGCTACACTGTGATTGAGTTTGTTTGCTAGGTAGCGTTAGCTAGCGCCACACTGACTTAGTTTGTTTGCTATGTAGCGTTACACTGTGATTTAGTTTGTTTGCTAGGTAGCGTTACACTGTGATTTAGTTTGTTTGCTAGGTAGTGTTAGCTAGCGCTACACTGTGATTGAGTTTGTTTGCTAGGTAGCGTTAGCTAGCGCTACACTGTGATTTAGTTTGTTTGCTAGGTAGTGTTAGCTAGCGCTACACTGTGATTTAGTTTGTTTGCTAGGTAGCGTTAGCTAGCGCTAGTCGGCGGTACCTCTGCCAATACTCATCCTAGCTTCTTTTTAAATAGTCAGCCAACATGTTTTCAGCACTTTATTTTCCATAACTGATCAAAACTGGTTTTCTCATGGCTCTCTTGCCTCTGCAGTAGACAGGCTATGGTGAGCAGTCTGCTGATACAGTTGCAGTATCGTATGTCTCTATAAAATCTGTGATACGGAGAATGCGGACGGAATCCAGACATTAAATGGAATTCAACAATATTCAAACATGTATTGAACTTAGTAGGAAATCAACTAAATGTATTGAAAATGTATTAGCCCAAGATTATCATAAGACATGAACAAAATGCATCACTGATTTGTATTTTACTTTTAACTTTCTGAAGAGGAAATGCAGGAATGCTCCGGTCTGTGTGTAGCCGTTAGCGATGGTGCTAATCATGCAGGAATACCCCGGTCTGTGTGTAGCCGTTAGCGATGGTGCTAATCATGCAGGAATACCCCGGTCTGTGTGTAGCCGTTAGCGATGGTGCTAATCATGCAGGAATACCCCGGTCTGTGTGTAGCCGTTAGCGATGGTGCTAATCATGCAGGAATACCCCGGTCTGTGTGTAGCCGTTAGCGATGGTGCTAATCATGCAGGAATACCCCGGTCTGTGTGTAGCCGTTAGCGATGGTGCTAATCATGCAGGAATGCTCCAGTCTGTGTGTAGCCGTTAGCGATGGTGCTAATCATGCAGGAATGCTCCGGTCTGTGTGTAGCCGTTAGCGATGGTGCTAATCATGCAGGAATGCTCCGGTCTGTGTGTAGCCGTTAGCGATGGTGCTAATCATGCAGGAATGCTCCGGTCTGTGTGTAGCCGTTAGCGATGGTGCTAATCATGCAGGAATGCTCCGGTCTGTGTGTAGCCGTTAGCGATGGTGCTAATCATGCAGGAATGCTCCGGTCTGTGTGTAGCCGTTAGCAATGATGCTAATAACGACGGTCTTCTGATAGATGGAAAGGCTTTCCCAATAACCTTCTCAATTAAATCCTAACTACAAACTAGCCTTCCTTATTTGCATCAATCCAGTGGTGATTTGTTTTGCAAACTCTGCAATTACATGTGTGCTACAGAAACACTGCTAACCTAACAAGTCTGATGCTGGTGTGCATGTGAATCGAAGGGTGAAAATTAAAACTGCTTCTATTTTGGGGGGGGGGGGGCTGACAGTTCCCAGACCTATCAATCTTGTGCAATTATTTGGAAAATGTGATATTTTATGCACACAGGGTAGTCCAGTTCCAGTCATATTGTCAGTAATTATAGTAGGTAGAATATAGTAGCTATTTGTCTTGTCTTGATGAAGTCCTTTAAAACCCTTAGCCGGCAATTTCCACACCCATGCGGAAATCAAATTAACATCCCCATCAAAATCTGTCTAAGCTAGTGATATCTGTTTTTGCATGAGCTGCGTCTCAATCCACCGCATCCGCCGACATCGCCCTTCTCCATCAGAGGTGAAAGGTGGCAGAGTGGTGTTTGTCAGACAAGGAGACATCCCATCTGAGGTGAAAGGTGGCAGAGTGGTGTTTGTCAGACCAGGAGACATCCCATCTGAGGTGAAAGGTGGCAGAGCGGTGTTTGTCAGACCAGCAGCCTTCCCTGTAGCTCAGTTGGTAGAGCATGGTGTTTGCAACACCAGGGTTGTGGGTTCGATTCCCACGGGGGGCCAGCACAGGGGGAAAAAAATAAAAAAAATAATGAAATTGTATGAAATGTATGCATTCACTACTGTAAGTTGCTCTGGATAAGAGCGTCTGCTAAATGACTAAAATGTTTTTTTTTTTAAATGTAAAAAATGAGACATCCCATCTGAGGTGAAAGGTGGCAGAGCGGTGTTTGTCAGACCAGGAGACATCTCTAATATCGGTCTTCTCACAAAAACGTCAGCTGGTCCTAAAAAGTATTATTACCACTCTATGGAAAGATGACTCTCACGAACACGATGGCGCTCTCCCTTTTGCTCTAAGACACCCACAATCCTCACAAGACTCGACTGAACCCTGACATCAACCCCATCGAACACCTTTGGGATGAATTGGAACGGCGACTGCAAGCCAGGCCTAATCACCCTACATCAGTGCCAGACCTCACTAATGCTCTTGTGGCTGAATGGAAGCAAGTCCCCGGAGCAATATTCCAACATCTAGTGGAAAGCCTTCCCAGAAGAGTGGAGGCTGTGATAGCAGCAAAGGGGGGGCCAACTCCATATTAATGCCCATGATTTTGGAATGAGATGAGCACATACTTTTGGTCATGTAGTTTAGTTCCTAAAATAAGGAATAAATACATGTATAGTTTCCTGATCTTTCTTATATCTCTGATATTCTACATCAAATAGCTAAATGATCATTGGAATGACCATCTTAAAACAATTCCCTATGTTAGCTTAGAACCCACCCGGCTGAGACAGGCCTTAGACTCTAGAGGGTTAATGGCCATGTTGTTCTGTTGTCCAGAAGAACAAGCCTCTTGTCATGTCTTGGTCCAGTCATGACTCACTGTCTTTTCCAGTGCCCACTCTCTCTTCTATGACCTCATAGTCTTTACGTCTGTCTGTGAGGAACCTCTGTCTGTCTGTCTGTCTGTCTGTCTGTCTGTCTGTCTGTCTGTCTGTCTGTCTGTCTGTCTGTCTGTCTGTCTGTCTGTCTGTCTGTCTGTCTGTCTGTCTGTCTGTCAGGCACACTCCATCATCTCTGTAGTCTACTCTATAGACCAGCCCTACTGCTCTGATCTACTCCCACTAACTGCATGTTTTCTATCCTCTCCTCGTCTCTCTGTCTCTGTCCCTTGGCCTGCAATAGTATTGTCTACTGTCCAGGTCTCCATATGTTAGGTTTCTGCCTGTGGTAGTAGTTCTCTGTGGTCCACTGACTGATCCCAATTCACAGGCTAACCTCATGAGTCATAGTCCACAGTGGACCTACAGCCTCATTTACCCACTGACGCACAACACAGTGACATTGTACTTGGTACCCACCCATGCAGTACAGCACAAGCCATCATTAATACATGACGGACAATAATGTGTCTTGTCATTGGCCTGTGACGGCTGTTGGGTTCCCAGTACTTTCCACAGTGTGGGACAAACTGTGTCACTTGCTGGGGAACTCAGTAACTGCAGTAACATAGGTAGTCCTTACTGTGTGGTAGTTCCATAGAACTAGAATATAGAATCTAATTCTATAGGTAGTCCTGTCTATGTGGTAGTCCCATAGAACTAGAATATAGAATGTAATTCTATGGATAGTCCCATAGAACTAGAATATAGAATCTAATTCTATAGGTAGTCCTGTCTGTGTGGTAGTCCCATAGAACTAGAATATAGAATGTAATTCTATGGGTAGTCCCATAGAACTAGAATATAGAATGTAATTCTACGGGTAGTCCTGTCTGTGTGGTAGTCCCATAGAACTAGAATATAGAATGTAATTCTATGGGTAGTCCTGTCTGTGTGGTAGTTCCATAGAACTAGAATATAGAATGTAATTCTATAGGTAGTCCTGTCTGTGTGGTAGTCCCATAGAACTAGAATATAGAATGTAATTCTATAGGTAGTCCTGTCTATGTGGTAGTCCCATAGAACTAGAATATAGAATGTAATTCTATGGGTAGTCCCATAGAACTAGAATATAGAATCTAATTCTATAGGTAGTCCTGTCTATGTGGTAGTCCCATAGAACTAGAATATAGAATGTAATTCTATGGGTAGTCCCATAGAACTAGAATATAGAATCTAATTCTATAGGTAGTCCTGTCTATGTGGTAGTCCCATAGAACTAGAATATAGAATGTAATTCTATGGGTAGTCCCATAGAACTAGAATATAGAATGTAATTCTATAGGTAGTCCTGTCTGTGTGGTAGTTCCATAGAACTAGAATATAGAATCTAATTCTATATAGGTAGTCCTGTCTGTGTGGTAGTCCCATAGAACTAGAATATAGAATGTAATTCTATAGGTAGTCCTGTCTGTGTGGTAGTCCCATAGAACTAGAATATAGAATGTAATTCTATAGGTAGTCCTGTCTGTGTGGTAGTCCCATAGAACTAGAATATAGAATGTAATTCTATGGATAGTCCCATAGAACTAGAATATAGAATGTAATTCTATAGGTCGTCCTGTCTGTGTGGTAGTCCCATAGAACTAGAATATAGAATGTAATTCTATGGGTAGTCCTGTCTGTGTGGTAGTCCCATAGAACTAGAATATAGAATGTAATTCTATGGGTAGTCCCATAGAACTAGAATATAGAATGTAATTCTACGGGTAGTCCTGTCTGTGTGGTAGTCCCATAGAACTAGAATATAGAATCTAATTCTATAGGTAGTCCTGTCTATGTGGTAGTCCCATAGAACTAGAATATAGAATCTAATTCTATAGGTAGTCCTGTATATGTGGTAGTCCCATAGAACTAGAATATAGAATCTAATTCTATAGGTAGTCCTGTCTGTGTGGTAGTTCCATAGAACTAGAATATAGAATGTAATTCTATAGGTAGTCCTGTCTATGTGGTAGTCCCATAGAACTAGAATATAGAATGTAATTCTATAGGTAGTCCTGTCTATGTGGCAGTCCCATAGAACTAGAATATAGAATGTAATTCTATAGGTAGTCCCATAGAACTAGAATATAGAATGTAATTCTATGGATAGTCCCATAGAACTAGAATATAGAATGTAATTCTATAGGTAGTCCTGTCTGTGTGGTAGTCCCATAGAACTAGAATATAGAATGTAATTCTATAGGTTGTCCTGTCTATGTGGTAGTCCCATAGAACTAGAATATAGAATGTAATTCTATAGGTAGTCCTGTCTATGTGATAGTCCCATAGAACTAGAATATAGAATGTAATTCTATAGGTAGTCCTGTCTGTGTGGTAGTCCCATAGAACTAGAATATAGAATGTAATTCTATAGGTAGTCCTGTCTGTGTGGTAGTCCCATAGAACGTGTGGCTCAGTTGGTAGAGCATGGTGTTTGCAACGCCAGAGTTGTGGGTTCGATTCCCACTGGGGACCAGTATGGAGAAAAAAAATTATGAAATGTATGCATTCACTACTGTAAGTCGCTCTGGATAAGAGCGTCTGCTAAATGACTAAAATGTAAAATGTAAAAATGAACTAGAATATAGAATGTAATTCTATGGGTAGTCCTGTCTGTGTGGTAGTCCCATAGAACTAGAACATAGAATGTAATTCTATGGGTAGTCCTGTCTGTGTGGTAGTCCCATAGAACTAGAATATAGAATGTAATTCTATGGGTAGTCCCATTCCCAAGGAGAAAGGCTACCCCTCCCCTTGCATGTTGGTCGTCATGGCTCCCGTGTGTGGTACTACAGAGAGATGATCGATGGTATTATGGACTGTATGGGGTCCTGTGTTCTGGTGTGTTGATGGTTATCTCTGACATCAGAGTGGAAGGCTAACTAAACCACTGCGTGTTCTTGCATAAATTAGTCTGCGCACCAAATGACAGGAAGCATCCTAGATTTCCCATAGGAGGGTAAGATGAGTAGGACATTGCCCTCTATACTGATCCAAGGTCAGTCTTTGTGTTTTCCTCCTTAATGGTTATGGTTGCATTTGGGTAAGACTTCTGTGAAGTTGAATCCTATATTTGGGTGCAGGAATAAAGCATTGGGGTGCAGAAATATTATGTTTTTATTTATTTATTTTATTTCACCTTTATTTATCCAGGCAGGCAAGTTGAGAACAAGTTCTCATTTACAATTGCGACCTGGCCAAGATAAAGCAAAGCAGTTCGACAACATACAACAACACAGAGTTACACATGGAGTAAAACAACATACAATCAATGATGCAGTAGAAAAAAATAAGACTATATACAATGTGAGCAAATGATGTGAGATAAGGGAGGTAAAGGCAAAAAAGGCCATGGTGGCAAAGTAAATACAGTATAGCAAGTAAAACACTGGAATGGTAGATTTGTAGTTTGAAGAAAGTTCAAAGTTAAAATATAAATAATATGGTGCAAAGGAGCAAAATAAATTAAATAAATAAATACAGTAGGGGAAGAGGTAGTTGTTTGGGCTAAATTATAGATGGGCTATGTACAGGTGCAGTGATCTGTGAGCTGCTCTGACAGCTGGTACTTAAAGCTAGTGAGGGAGATAAGTGTTTCCAGTTTCAGAGATTTTTGTAGTTCGTTCCAGTCATTGGCAGCAGAGAACTGGAAGGAGAGACGACCAAAGGAGGAATTGGCTTTGGGGGTGACCACAGAGATATACCTGCTAGAGCGCGTGCTACAGGTGGGTGCTGCTATGGTGACCAGTGAGCGGAGATAAGGGGGGACTTTACCTAGCAGGGTCTTGTAGATGACCTGGAGCCAATGTGTTTGGCGATGATTATGAAGCGAAGGCCAGCCAACGAGAGCGTACAGGTCGCAGTGGTGGGTAGTATATGGGGCTTTGGTTACAAAACGGATGGCACTGTGATAGACTGCATCCAGCTTGTTGAGTAGGGTATTGGAGGCTATTTTGTAAATGACATCGCCGAAGTCGAAGATTGGTAGGATGGTCAGTTTTACGAGGGTATGTTTGGCAGCATGAGTGAAGGATGCTTTGTTGCGAAATAGGAAGCCGATTCTAGATTTAACTTTGGATTGGAGATGATTGATGTGAGTCTGGAAGGAGAGTTTACAGTCTAACCAGACACCTAGGTATTTGTAGTTGTCCACGTATTCTAAGTTAGAACCGTCCAGAGAAGTGATGCTGGACATGTGTGCTGTGTGGGCTCCTCATTCCTTAATGTCAGTGTTTGGGTAAACTCAGCTGATCCTACAGCTGTGGGCCTAGGGGCAACCTCTACTCTGAGCATCCACAGGGCATCATGGGTGGCCTCAGCTGACCTTGTTGCTCTGCTGTGCCTCTGTAGACATGGAGTAATGGGATCTGACAGGCAGGCAGACAGACAGACCTCCATCCTCTGTGGTGCTGCAGTGAAGGACAACAAACTCCAGCCAATGACGGGTCTGGTTCGTGCCAGGGCAAGGAGGGCAGAGTGACTGGCAGGGGAAACAAGTATTCATAATAGAAACCGTGCATAACAGTTTAGTCTGGCTGCCCAGTGGGTGAGGCTGTTGAACTGGGTTTGCTCTGCATCTGTAGGATTATATACAGCCTGCCATCTACCTGGCTGTCCAGAACCAAACCCAGTGCCTGCCTGTCCAGAACCAAACCCAGTGTCTGGCTGTCCAGAACCAAACCCAGTGCTTGCCTGTCCAGAACCAAACCCAGTGCCTGCCTGTCCAGAACCAAACCCAGTGCCTGCCTGTCCAGAACCAAACCCAGCCTGTCCAGAATCAAACCCAGCCATTCCAGAACCAAACCCAGCCTGTCCAGAACCAAACCCAGTGCCTGCCTTTCCAGAACCAAACCCATTGCCTGCCTGTCCAGAACCAAACCCAGTGCCTGGCTGTCCAGAACCAAACCCAGTGCCTGCCTGTCCAGAACCAAACCCAGTGCTTGGCTGTCCAGAACCAAACCCAGTGCCTGGCTGTCCAGAACCAAACCCAGTGCCTGCCTGTCCAGAACCAAACCCAGCCTGTCCAGAACCAAATCCAGTGCCTGGCTGTCCAGAACCAAACCCAGTGCCTGCCTGTCCAGAACCAAACCCAGCCTGTCCAGAACCAAACCCAGTGCCTGCCTGTCCAGAACCAAACCCAGTGCTTGGCTGTCCAGAACCAAACCCAGTGCCTGCCTGTCCAGAACCAAACCCAGTGCTTGGCTGTCCAGAACCAAACCCAGTGCTTGGCTGTCTTTTAGTGCTTTGGCCGGGTAGTGGGTATGCACGGCACGTGCACTTTATGAGAAAACAGCCGGCCGGCCACTCAGTTGGAGTCCATTATTGGAAGGCCCATCTGCACTCAACTAGTACATCATACTACTGTTCAAGGACAAACCTCACCCCAGCAGTAGGCTAAATCATCCCTACCAAAAAACAATTGTCTTGGTGCATCTCTCACAGTTATGTCAAGATAATTCATCAGTTGTGCAGTGATATGTGCTTAGGTCAGCGTTTGACTGTAGTGTTTTGATACAGCTAACATTCCTCTCCAGGCTAATGTCCTCGGTGTGTTGTCATCTTGCCTGTAATGTGTCAGGGTTGTGTCGGTCTGTCACCTCGTTGCTTCTCCGGAGACAGACACAGCCTGAAGGCTCTCCTCTCATCAGACAGGGACATCAGGGGTGTGTTCAGTGAAATGGTGCGTTGCCGATAGGAACAGAATCAATATAGCTGACAGGATCATTTCTGTTCTACACAACACATTTCTAATGGAATTATCATTTATATAATCGTGTAACCGACAATTATGGATGAAAAATAATATATAAAAAAATAATGAAGTTCATTTTCAAGTCGACAAACTTTACCCAAAAGCAGTAAAGTAAAAGTAAGCCTGGTTTACATCTAAACGCCGAGATAAGGAGAGGCAAACCTAGCCAGTTTTAGCATTTTGTCTTGTGGATGGAACAGCTCACTGAAGACACGTGCTGGTTGAGTCCGTTTCCATTGTAACATTGACTATTCACAGCGTTGCTGTTCCTTGTTTCAGCAAGGTTTTGTGGCAAACGAGTATCATGAAATACATGCACCCAAGTATCTTGAAATACATGCACCCAAGTATCTTGAAATACATGCACCCAAGTATCGTGAAATACATGCACCCAAGTATCATATAATACATGCACCCAAGTATCTTGAAATACATGCACCCAAGTATCTTGAAATACATGCACCCAAGTATCATGAAATACATGCACCCAAGTATCGTGAAATACATGCACCTAAGTACCCAAGTATCATGAAATGCATGCACCCAAGTATCATGATATACATGCACCCAAGTACCCAAGTATCATGAAATACATGCACCCAAGTATCTTGAAATACATGCACCCAAGTATCTTGAAATACATGCACCCATGTATCTTGAAATACATGCACCCAAGTATCGTGAAATACATGCGCCCAAGTATCGTGAAATACATGCACCCAAGTATCGTGAAATACATGCGCCCAAGTATCTTGAAATACATGCGCCCAAGTATCTTGAAATACATGCACCCAAGTATCTTGAAATACATGCACCCAAGTATAATGAAATACATGCACCCAAGTATCGTGAAATACATGCGCCCAAGTATCGTGAAATACATGCACCCATGTATCTTGAAATACATGCACCCAAGTATAATGAAATACATGCACCCAAGTGTCGTGAAATACATGCACCCAAGTATCGTGAAATACATGCACCTAAGTACCCAAGTATCATGAAATGCATGCACCCAAGTATCATGATATACATGCACCCAAGTACCCAAGTATCATGAAATACATGCACCCAAGTATCTTGAAATACATGCACCCAAGTATCTTGAAATACATGCACCCATGTATCTTGAAATACATGCACCCAAGTATCGTGAAATACATGCGCCCAAGTATCGTGAAATACATGCACCCAAGTATCGTGAAATACATGCGCCCAAGTATCTTGAAATACATGCGCCCAAGTATCTTGAAATACATGCACCCAAGTATCTTGAAATACATGCACCCAAGTATAATGAAATACATGCACCCAAGTATCGTGAAATACATGCGCCCAAGTATCGTGAAATACATGCACCCATGTATCTTGAAATACATGCACCCAAGTATAATGAAATACATGCACCCAAGTGTCGTGAAATACATGCGCCACGCAACGCTTACTAACAACAAGGCACACTGTGACAGTCAGGAGCGGAAGAGATGAGAAAATATGTGACTAATGCTCCTGAACAGGCCCCTGAGCTGCAGTTAGTTTGTCACCCCGCTCCTCCTCATCATCATCACAAGGTTTCTCAGCTAGTAATACACTTTAAAAAACACTATTTATATTATAGCAATCAGTTGCAGCAGCGTTGCTGTGTAAACACACACAGATTATTTGAATACAATCCTACAGAAGGAATTTAAAGCTGGGTTTAGGCCGTGACCTCACTCTCCAAGGTGTTTCAGGGAGAGGTGGGATATGAAGCTGGGTATTAGGCCGTGACCTCACTCTCCAAGGTGTTTCAGGGAGAGGTGGGATATGAAGCTGGGTATTAGGCCGTGACCTCACTCTCCAAGGTGTTTCAGGGAGAGGTGGGATATGAAGCTGGGTATTAGGCCGTGACCTCACTCTCCAAGGTGTTTCAGGGAGAGGTGGGATATGAAGCTGGGTATTAGGCCGTGACCTCACTCTCCAAGGTGTTTCAGGAAGAGGTGGGATATGAAGCTGGGTGTTAGGTTGTGACCTCAGTCTCCAAGGTGTTTCAGGGAGAGGTGGGATATGAAGCTGGGTATTAGGCCGTGACCTCACTCTCCAAGGTGTTTCAGGGAGAGGTGGGGTATGAAGCTGGGTGTTAGGTTGTGACCTCACTCTCCAAGGTGTTTCAGGAAGAGGTGGGATATGAAGCTGGGTATTAGGCCGTGACCTCACTCTCCAAGGTGTTTCAGGGAGAGGTGGGATATGAAGCTGGGTATTAGGCCGTGACCCCACTCTCCAAGGTGTTTCAGGGAGAGGTGGGATATGAAGCTGGGTGCTAGGCCGTGATCTCACTCTCCAAGGTGTTTCAGGGAGAGGTGGGATATGAAGCTGGGTATTAGGCCGTGACCCCACTCTCCAAGGTGTTACAGGGAGAGGTGGGATATGAAGCTGGGTATTAGGCCGTGATCTCACTCTCCAAGGTGTTTCAGGGAGAGGTGGGATATGAAGCTGGGTACTAGGCCGTGACCTCACTCTCCAAGGTGTTTCAGGGAGAGGTGGGATATGAAGCTGAGTATTAGGCCGTCACCTCACTCTCCAAGGTGTTTCAGGGAGAGGTGGGATATGAAGCTGGGTATTAGGCCGGGACCTCACTCTCCAAGGTGTTTCAGGGAGAGGTGGGATATGAAGCTGGGTATTAGGCCGGGACCTCACTCTCCAAGGTGTTTCAGGGAGAGGTGGGGTATGAAGCTGGGTACTAGGCCGTCACCTCACTCTCCAAGGTGTTTCAGGGAGAGGTGGGATATGAAGCTGGGCACTAGGCCGGGATCTCACTCTCCAAGGTGTTTCAGGAAGAGGTGGGTTATGCAAAGAAACACATTTCCAATTCAGTTTTTATACACACTTGTACATGTATAAAATAGGACAAATCAACACCCACCAAATGATAATTATTAGGATGGTATCCTACATAATATGATAAACATTGTGTGTGAGAGTATGCTATCATCTTCATATCTACTTTATCGGCACCCTCGGTTGCATCCCTATGTAGTGCCCTATGGGCCCTAGTCCAAAGTATAGTAGTAAACTACATAGGGAATAGGGTGCCATTTGGGATGCATCACTTCTATTGGCTTTACTGTGAAGATGTTCAATGAGGTCTGTCTTTTAGATGATGTGATAAATGCAGCCAGATAAAGCCGCAGGCAGGCAGCCATTTTTCCCTTTTGAGTTTTAATGTGGGGCCTTAAGTGTAGATGACTCTTGAACCACGGTTGTGTCCCGAATATGGCATCGTATGTATCCCTCCTCTCCTGGCTATGTTCCTCAGTGTTTGTGACTGTGCTGTGATTGTCTTGTTACCTTGTTGCTTCAGAGACAGACTGATGCAGCACCGTATGGGCCACCCCTACCTCCTCTCTCCTCCCTACCTCCTCCTCCTCCTCCCTACCTCCTCCTCCTCTCCTCCCTACCTCCTCCTCCTCCCTACCTCCTCCTCCTCTCCTCCCTACCTCCTCCTCCTCCCTACCTCCTCTCCTCCCTACCTCCTCCTCCTCTCCTCCCTACCTCCTCCTCTTCTCCTCTTCCCTCCTCCTTACCTCCTCCCTACCTCCTCTCCTCCCTACCCCCTCATCCTCTTCTCCCAACCTCCTCCTCCTCCTCTCTTCCTTACCTCCTCCTCCTCTCCTCCTTACCTCCTCCCTACCTCCTCCCTACCTCCTTCTCCTCTCCTCCCTACCTCCTCTCTCCTCTCCTCCCTACCTCCTCCTCCTCTCCTCCCTATCTCCTCCTCCTCCCTACCATATATACCTGGGACTGTTCACTAGGCTGGGACGGTATACCATATATATCTGAGACTGTTCACTAGGCTGGGGCGGTATACCATATATACCTGGGACTGTTCACTAGGCTGGGGCAGTATACCATATATACCTGGGACTGTTCACTAGGCTGGGGCAGTATACCATATATACCTGAGACTGTTCACTAGCCTGGGACGGTATACCATATATACCTGGGACTGTTCACTAGGCTGGGACAGTATACCATATATACCTGAGACTGTTCACTAGGCTGGGGCGGTATACCATATATACCTGGGACTGTTCACTAGGCTGGGACAGTATACCATATATACCTGGGACTGTTCACTAGGCTGGGACAGTATACCATATATACCTGAGACTGTTCACTAGGCTGGGGCAGTATACCATATATACCTGAGACTGTTCACTAGGCTGGGGCAGTATACCATATATACCTGAGACTGTTCACTAGGCTGGGACAGTATACCATATATACCTGAGACTGTTCACTAGGCTGGGACAGTATACCATATATACCTGGGACTGTTCACTAGGCTGGGACGGTATACCCTTTATACATGGGACTGTTCACTAGGCTGGGACAGTATACCATATATACCTGAGACTGTTCACTAGGCTGGGGCGGTATACCATATATACCTGGGATTGTTCACTAGGCTGGGGCAGTATACCATATATACCTGAGACTGTTCACTAGGCTGGGGCGGTATACCATATATACCTGGGACTGTTCACTAGGCTGGGACAGTATACCATATATACCTGAGACTGTTCACTAGGCTGGGGCGGTATACCATATATACCTGGGACTGTTCACTAGGCTGGGGCAGTATACCATATATACCTGGGACTGTTCACTAGGCTGGGACAGTATACCATATATACCTGGGACTGTTCACTAGGCTGGGACAGTATACCATATATACCTGGGACTGTTCACTAGGCTGGGGCAGTATACCATATATACCTGGGACTGTTCACTAGGCTGGGACAGTATACCATATATACCTGAGACTGTTCACTAGGCTGGGGCGTTATACCATATATACCTGGGACTGTTCACTAGGCTGGGACAGTATACCATATATACCTGGGACTGTTCACTAGGCTGGGACAGTATACCATATATACCTGGGACTGTTCACTAGGCTGGGACAGTATACCATATATACCTGAGACTGTTCACTAGGCTGGGGCAGTATACCATATATACCTGAGACTGTTCACTAGGCTGGGACAGTATACCATATATACCTGGGACTGTTCACTAGGCTGGGACAGTATACCATATATACCTGGGACTGTTCACTAGGCTGGGACAGTATACCATATATACCTGGGACTGTTCACTAGGCTGGGACAGTATACCATATATACCTGGGACTGTTCACTAGGCTGGGACAGTATACCATATATACCTGAGACTGTTCACTAGGCTGGGACAGTATACCATATATACCTGGGACTGTTCACTAGGCTGGGACAGTATACCATATATACCTGAGACTGTTCACTAGGCTGGGACAGTATACCATATATACCTGAGACTGTTCACTAGGCTGGGGCAGTATACCATATATACCTGGGACTGTTCACTAGGCTGGGGCAGTATACCATATATACCTGGGACTGTTCACTAGGCTGGGGCGGTATACCATATATACCTGAGACTGTTCACTAGGCTGGGACAGTATACCATATATACCTGGGACTGTTCACTAGGCTGGGGCAGTATACCATATATACCTGAGACTGTTCACTAGGCTGGGGCAGTATACCATATATACCTGGGACTGTTCACTAGGCTGGGACAGTATACCATATATACCTGAGACTGTTCACTAGGCTGGGACAGTATACCATATATACCTGGGACTGTTCACTAGGCTGGGGCAGTATACCATATATACCTGAGACTGTTCACTAGGCTGGGGCAGTATACCATATATACCTGGGACTGTTCACTAGGCTGGGACAGTATACCATATATACATGGAACTGTTCACTAGGCTGGGACAGTATACCATATATACCTGGGACTGTTCACTAGGCTGGGACAGTATACCATATATACCTGAGACTGTTCACTAGGCTGGGACAGTATACCATATATACCTGGGACTGTTCACTAGGCTGGGGCAGTATACCATATATACCTGGGACTGTTCACTAGGCTGGGACAGTATACCATATATACCTGAGACTGTTCACTAGGCTGGGGCGTTATACCATATATACCTGGGACTGTTCACTAGGCTGGGACAGTATACCATATATACCTGGGACTGTTCACTAGGCTGGGACAGTATACCATATATACCTGGGACTGTTCACTAGGCTGGGACAGTATACCATATATACCTGAGACTGTTCACTAGGCTGGGGCAGTATACCATATATACCTGAGACTGTTCACTAGGCTGGGACAGTATACCATATATACCTGGGACTGTTCACTAGGCTGGGACAGTATACCATATATACCTGGGACTGTTCACTAGGCTGGGACAGTATACCATATATACCTGGGACTGTTCACTAGGCTGGGACAGTATACCATATATACCTGGGACTGTTCACTAGGCTGGGACAGTATACCATATATACCTGAGACTGTTCACTAGGCTGGGACAGTATACCATATATACCTGGGACTGTTCACTAGGCTGGGACAGTATACCATATATACCTGAGACTGTTCACTAGGCTGGGACAGTATACCATATATACCTGAGACTGTTCACTAGGCTGGGGCAGTATACCATATATACCTGGGACTGTTCACTAGGCTGGGACAGTATACCATATATACCTGGGACTGTTCACTAGGCTGGGACAGTATACCATATATACCTGGGACTGTTCACTAGGCTGGGACAGTATACCATATATACCTGAGACTGTTCACTAGGCTGGGGCAGTATACCATATATACCTGAGACTGTTCACTAGGCTGGGACAGTATACCATATATACCTGGGACTGTTCACTAGGCTGGGACAGTATACCATATATACCTGGGACTGTTCACTAGGCTGGGACAGTATACCATATATACCTGGGACTGTTCACTAGGCTGGGACAGTATACCATATATACCTGGGACTGTCACTAGGCTGGGACAGTATACCATATATACCTGAGACTGTTCACTAGGCTGGGACAGTATACCATATATACCTGGGACTGTTCACTAGGCTGGGACAGTATACCATATATACCTGAGACTGTTCACTAGGCTGGGACAGTATACCATATATACCTGAGACTGTTCACTAGGCTGGGGCAGTATACCATATATACCTGGGACTGTTCACTAGGCTGGGGCGGTATACCATATATACCTGGGACTGTTCACTAGGCTGGGGCGGTATACCATATATACCTGAGACTGTTCACTAGGCTGGGGCAGTATACCATATATACCTGGGACTGTTCACTAGGCTGGGGCAGTATACCATATATACCTGAGACTGTTCACTAGGCTGGGGCAGTATACCATATATACCTGGGACTGTTCACTAGGCTGGGACAGTATACCATATATACCTGAGACTGTTCACTAGGCTGGGGCAGTATACCATATATACCTGGGACTGTTCACTAGGCTGGGGCAGTATACCATATATACCTGAGACTGTTCACTAGGCTGGGGCAGTATACCATATATACCTGGGACTGTTCACTAGGCTGGGACAGTATACCATATATACATGGGACTGTTCACTAGGCTGGGACAGTATACCATATATACCTGGGACTGTTCACTAGGCTGGGGCGGTATACCATATATACCTGGGACTGTTCACTAGGCTGGGGCGGTATACCATATATACCTGGGACTGTTCACTAGGCTGGGACAGTATACCATATATACCTGAGACTGTTCACTAGGCTGGGACAGTATACCATATATACCTGAGACTGTTCACTAGGCTGGGACAGTATACCATATATACCTGGGACTGTTCACTAGGCTGGGGCAGTATACCATATATACCTGGGACTGTTCACTAGGCTGGGACAGTATACCATATATACCTGAGACTGTTCACTAGGCTGGGACAGTATACCATATATACCTGGGACTGTTCACTAGGCTGGGACAGTATACCATATATACCTGGGACTGTTCACTAGGCTGGGGCAGTATACCATATATACCTGGGACTGTTCACTAGGCTGGGACAGTATACCATATATACCTGGGACTGTTCACTAGGCTGGGGCAGTATACCATATATACCTGGGACTGTTCACTAGGCTGGGACAGTATACCATATATACCTGGGACTGTTCACTAGGCTGGGGCAGTATACCATATATACCTGGGACTGTTCACTAGGCTGGGACAGTATACCATATATACCTGGGACTGTTCACTAGGCTGGGACAGTATACCATATATACCTGAGACTGTTCACTAGGCTGGGACAGTATACCATATATACCTGGGACTGTTCACTAGGCTGGGACAGTATACCATATATACCTGGGACTGTTCACTAGGCTGGGACAGTATACCATATATACCTGGGGCAGTATACCATATATACCTGGGACAGTATACCATATATACCTGGGACAGTATACCATATATACCTGGGACTGTTCACTAGGCTGGGGCGGTATACCATATATACCTGGGACTGTTCACTAGGCTGGGGCAGTATACCATATATACCTGAGACTGTTCACTAGGCTGGGACAGTATACCATATATACCTGGGACAGTATACCATATATACCTGGGACTGTTCACTAGGCTGGGGCGGTATACCATATATACCTGGGACTGTTCACTAGGCTGGGGCGGTATACCATATATACCTGAGACTGTTCACTAGGCTGGGACAGTATACCATATATACCTGAGACTGTTCACTAGGCTGGGGCGGTATACCATATATACCTGGGACTGTTCACTAGGCTGGGGCGGTATACCATATATACCTGGGACTGTTCACTAGGCTGGGGCGGTATACCATATATACCTGGGGCAGTATACCATATATACCTGGGGCAGTATACCATATATACCTGGGACAGTATACCATATATACCTGAGACTGTTCACTAGGTTGGGACAGTATACCATATATACCTGGGACTGTTCACTAGGCTGGGACAGTATACCATATATACCTGGGACTGTTCACTAGGCTGGGACAGTATACCATATATACCTGGGACTGTTCACTAGGCTGGGGCAGTATACCATATATACCTGGGACTGTTCACTAGGCTGGGACAGTATACCATATATACCTGGGACTGTTCACTAGGCTGGGACAGTATACCATATATACCTGGGGCAGTATACCATATATACCTGGGACAGTATACCATATATACCTGGGACAGTATACCATATATACCTGGGACTGTTCACTAGGCTGGGACAGTATACCATATATGCCTGGGACTGTTCACTAGGCTGGGACAGTATACCATATATACCTGGGGCAGTATACCATATATACCTGGGACAGTATACCATATATACCTGGGACAGTATACCATATATACCTGGGACTGTTCACTAGGCTTGGGCGGTATACCATATATACCTGGGACTGTTCACTAGGCTGGGGCAGTATACCATATATACCTGAGACTGTTCACTAGGCTGGGACAGTATACCATATATACCTGGGACAGTATACCATATATACCTGGGACTGTTCACTAGGCTGGGGCGGTATACCATATATACCTGGGACTGTTCACTAGGCTGGGACAGTATACCATATATACCTGAGACTGTTCACTAGGCTGGGACAGTATACCATATATACCTGGGACTGTTCACTAGGCTGGGACGGTATACCCTTTATACATGGGACTGTTCACTAGGCTGGGACAGTATACCATATATACCTGAGACTGTTCACTAGGCTGGGGCGGTATACCATATATACCTGGGATTGTTCACTAGGCTGGGGCAGTATACCATATATACCTGAGACTGTTCACTAGGCTGGGGCGGTATACCATATATACCTGGGACTGTTCACTAGGCTGGGACAGTATACCATATATACCTGAGACTGTTCACTAGGCTGGGGCGGTATACCATATATACCTGGGACTGTTCACTAGGCTGGGGCAGTATACCATATATACCTGGGACTGTTCACTAGGCTGGGACAGTATACCATATATACCTGGGACTGTTCACTAGGCTGGGACAGTATACCATATTATACCTGGGACTGTTCACTAGGCTGGGGCAGTATACCATATATACCTGGGACTGTTCACTAGGCTGGGACAGTATACCATATATACCTGAGACTGTTCACTAGGCTGGGGCGTTATACCATATATACCTGGGACTGTTCACTAGGCTGGGACAGTATACCATATATACCTGGGACTGTTCACTAGGCTGGGACAGTATACCATATATACCTGGGACTGTTCACTAGGCTGGGACAGTATACCATATATACCTGAGACTGTTCACTAGGCTGGGGCAGTATACCATATATACCTGAGACTGTTCACTAGGCTGGGACAGTATACCATATATACCTGGGACTGTTCACTAGGCTGGGACAGTATACCATATATACCTGGGACTGTTCACTAGGCTGGGACAGTATACCATATATACCTGGGACTGTTCACTAGGCTGGGACAGTATACCATATATACCTGGGACTGTTCACTAGGCTGGGACAGTATACCATATATACCTGAGACTGTTCACTAGGCTGGGACAGTATACCATATATACCTGGGACTGTTCACTAGGCTGGGACAGTATACCATATATACCTGAGACTGTTCACTAGGCTGGGACAGTATACCATATATACCTGAGACTGTTCACTAGGCTGGGGCAGTATACCATATATACCTGGGACTGTTCACTAGGCTGGGGCAGTATACCATATATACCTGGGACTGTTCACTAGGCTGGGGCGGTATACCATATATACCTGAGACTGTTCACTAGGCTGGGACAGTATACCATATATACCTGGGACTGTTCACTAGGCTGGGGCAGTATACCATATATACCTGAGACTGTTCACTAGGCTGGGGCAGTATACCATATATACCTGGGACTGTTCACTAGGCTGGGACAGTATACCATATATACCTGAGACTGTTCACTAGGCTGGGACAGTATACCATATATACCTGGGACTGTTCACTAGGCTGGGGCAGTATACCATATATACCTGAGACTGTTCACTAGGCTGGGGCAGTATACCATATATACCTGGGACTGTTCACTAGGCTGGGACAGTATACCATATATACATGGAACTGTTCACTAGGCTGGGACAGTATACCATATATACCTGGGACTGTTCACTAGGCTGGGACAGTATACCATATATACCTGAGACTGTTCACTAGGCTGGGACAGTATACCATATATACCTGGGACTGTTCACTAGGCTGGGGCAGTATACCATATATACCTGGGACTGTTCACTAGGCTGGGACAGTATACCATATATACCTGAGACTGTTCACTAGGCTGGGGCGTTATACCATATATACCTGGGACTGTTCACTAGGCTGGGACAGTATACCATATATACCTGGGACTGTTCACTAGGCTGGGACAGTATACCATATATACCTGGGACTGTTCACTAGGCTGGGACAGTATACCATATATACCTGAGACTGTTCACTAGGCTGGGGCAGTATACCATATATACCTGAGACTGTTCACTAGGCTGGGACAGTATACCATATATACCTGGGACTGTTCACTAGGCTGGGACAGTATACCATATATACCTGGGACTGTTCACTAGGCTGGGGCAGTATACCATATATACCTGGGACTGTTCACTAGGCTGGGACAGTATTACCATATATACCTGGGACTGTTCACTAGGCTGGGACAGTATCCATATATACCTGGGACTGTTCACTAGGCTGGGACAGTATACCATATATACCTGGGACTGTTCACTAGGCTGGGACAGTATACCATATATACCTGAGACTGTTCACTAGGCTGGGACAGTATACCATATATACCTGAGACTGTTCACTAGGCTGGGGCAGTATACCATATATACCTGGGACTGTTCACTAGGCTGGGGCAGTATACCATATATACCTGGGACTGTTCACTAGGCTGGGGCGGTATACCATATATACCTGAGACTGTTCACTAGGCTGGGACAGTATACCATATATACCTGGGACTGTTCACTAGGCTGGGGCAGTATACCATATATACCTGAGACTGTTCACTAGGCTGGGGCAGTATACCATATATACCTGGGACTGTTCACTAGGCTGGGACAGTATACCATATATACCTGAGACTGTTCACTAGGCTGGGACAGTATACCATATATACCTGGGACTGTTCACTAGGCTGGGGCAGTATACCATATATACCTGAGACTGTTCACTAGGCTGGGGCAGTATACCATATATACCGGGGACTGTTCACTAGGCTGGGACAGTATACCATATATACATGGGACTGTTCACTAGGCTGGGACAGTATACCATATATACCTGGGACTGTTCACTAGGCTGGGGCAGTATACCATATATACCTGGGACTGTTCACTAGGCTGGGGCGGTATACCATATATACCTGGGACTGTTCACTAGGCTGGGACAGTATACCATATATACCTGAGACTGTTCACTAGGCTGGGACAGTATACCATATATACCTGAGACTGTTCACTAGGCTGGGACAGTATACCATAATACCTGGGACTGTTCACTAGGCTGGGACAGTATACCATATATACCTGAGGACTGTTCACTAGCTGGGACAGTATACCATATATACCTGGGACTGTTCACTAGGCTGGGGCAGTATACCATATATACCTGGGACTGTTCACTAGGCTGGGACAGTATACCATATATTACCTGAACTGTTTCACTAGGCTGGGGCGTTATACCATATATACCTGGGACTGTTCACTAGGCTGGGACAGTATACCATATATACCTGGGACTGTTCACTAGGCTGGGACAGTATACCTATATACCTGGGACTGTTCACTATGCTGGGACAGTATACCATATACCTGAGACTGTTCACTAGGCTGGGCAGTATACCATATATACCTGAGACTGTTCACTAGGCTGGGACAGTATACCATATATACCTGGACTGTTCACTAGGCTGGGACAGTATACCATATATACCTGGGACTGTTCACTAGGCTGGGACAGTATACCATATATACCTGGGACTGTTCACTAGGCTGGGACAGTATACCATATATACCTGGGACTGTTCACTAGGCTGGGACAGTATACCATATATACCTGAGACTGTTCACTAGGCTGGGACAGTATACCATATATACCTGGGACTGTTCACTAGGCTGGGGCAGTATACATATATACCTGAGACTGTTCACTAGGCTGGGACAGTATACCATATATAACCTGAGGACTGTTCACTAGGCTGGGGCAGTATACCATATATACCTGGACTGTTCACTAGGCTGGGACAGTATACCATATATACCTGGGACTGTTCACTAGGCTGGGACAGTATACCATATATACCTGAGGACTGTTCACTAGGCTGGGGCAGTATACCATATATACCTGAGACTGTTCACTAGGCTGGGACCAGTATACCATATATCCGGGGACTGTTTCACTAGGCTGGGACAGTATACCATATATACCTGGGACTGTTCACTAGCTGGGACAGTATACCATATATACCTGGGACTGTTCACTAGGCTGGGACAGTATACCATATATACTGGGATGTTCACTAGGCTGGGACAGTATACCATATATACCTGAGACTGTTCACTAGGCTGGGACAGTATACCATATATACCGGGACTGTTCACTAGGTGGGCAGTATACCATATATACCTGAGACTGTTCACTAGGCTGGGACAGTATACCATATATACCTGAGACTGTTCACTAGGCTGGGGCAGTATACCATATATACCTGGACTGTTCACTAGGCTGGGGCAGTATACCATATATACCTGGACTGTTCACTAGGCTGGGGCGGTATACCATATATCCTGAGACTGTTCACTAGGCTGGGACAGTATACCATAATACCTGGGACTGTTCACTAGGCTGGGGCAGTATACCATATACCTTAGACTGTTCACTAGGCTGGGCAGTATACCATATATACCTGGGACTGTTCACTAGGCTGGGACGTATACCATATATACCTGAACTGTTCACTAGGCTGGACAGTATACCATATATACCTGGGACTGTTCACTAGGCTGGGGCAGTATACCATATTACCTGAGACTGTTCACTAGGCTGGGGCAGTATACATATATACCTGGGACGTTCCTAGGCTGGGACAGTATACCATATATACAGGACTGTTCACTAGCTGGGACAGTATACCATATATACCTGGGACTGTTCCTAGCTCTGGGCAGTATACCATATATACCTGGGACTGTTCACTAGCTGGGGCGGTATACCATATATACCTGGGACTGTTCACTAGCTGGGACAGTATACCATATATACCTGAGACTGTCACTAGGCTGGGACAGTATACCATATATACCTGACTGTTCACTAGGCTGGACAGTATACCATATTACCTGGGACTGTTCACTAGGCTGGGGCAGTATACCATATATCCTGGGACTGTTCACTAGGCTGGGACAGTATACCATATATACCTGAGCTGTTCACTAGGCTGGACAGTATACCATATAACCTGGGACTGTTCACTAGGCTGGGACAGTACCATATACCTGGGACTGTTCACTAGCTGGGCAGTATAACCATATACCTGGGACTGTTCACTAGGCTGGGACAGTATACCATATATACCTGGGGCAGTATACCATATATACCTGGGACTGTTCACTAGGCTGGGACAGTATACCATATACCTGGGACTGTTCACTAGGCTGGGACAGTATACCATATATACCTGAGACTGTTCACTAGGCGGGACAGTAACCCTATATACCTGGACTGTTCACTAGGCTGGGACAGTATACCATATATACCTGGGACTGTTCACTAGGCTGGGACAGTATACCCTATATACCTGGGGCAGTA